>NW_027511873.1:0-20201 GCF_048772815.1 Callospermophilus lateralis
TGCTGAAGGCTACATCAAGAGGAAACAAACCTTAGAGTTAGAACGTAGAACTACTGTATTGTGTCAAGTTTCAAGAGGCTAGCACAAACCGTGTTTGATTTAGAGTTCTAACTGCATCTGTCAATATAGAAGAAAATGCAGGGAAACCTAAAAATTCAAACTCTTCCTGCAAACGAATGCTTCAACGTAGGAGAACGAAACTTGGGCATCCAAGTTTGATTGGTGTACTGCTCATTACTTGAAGTTATCATGAAGGTCGGAAGAAAAAATATATGTTGTGATTTCAGGAGACTGTAGTTTTTTGGCAGCCTACCAACGCCTTTCATTGAATGAGTTATTCGCCAGTCTCTGCTTAAGGCTACATCAGGAGGAAACAAACCTTAGAGTTAGAACGTAGAACTACTGTATTGTGTCAAGTTTCAAGAGGCTAGCACAAACCGTGTTTGTTTTAGATTTCTAACTGCATCTGTCAATATAGAAGAAAACGCAGTGAAACCTAAAAATTCAAAATTCTACTGCAAACGAATGCTTCAACCTAGGAGAACGAAACATGGACATCCAAGTTTGATTGGTGTACTGCTCATTACTTGAAAGTATCATGAAGGTCGGAAGAAAAAATATATGTTGTGATTTCAGGAGACTGTAGTTTTTTGGCAGCCTACCAACGCCTTTCATTGAATGAGTTATTCGCCAGTCTCTGCTTAAGGCTACATCAAGAGGAAACAAACCTTAGAGTTAGAACGTAGAACTACTGTATTGTGTCAAGTTTCAAGAAGCTACCACAAACCGTGTTTAATTTAGAGTTCTAACTGTATCTGTCAATATAGGAGAAAACGCAGTGAAACCTAAAAATTCAAACTGTTCCTGCAAACGAATGCTTCAACCTAGGAGAACGAAACTTGGGCACCCAAGTTTGATTGGTGTACTGCTCATTACTTGAAGTTATCATGAAGATCGGAAGAAAAAACATATGTTGTGATTTCAGGAGACTGTAGTTTTTTGGCAGCATAACAACGCCTTTCATTGAATGAGTTATTCGCCAGTCTCTGCTTAAGGCTACATCAAGAGGAAACAAACCTTAGAGTTAGAACGTAGAACTACTGTATTGTGTCAAGTTTCAAGTAGCGAGCACCAACCGTGTTTGATTTAGAGTTCTAACTGCATCTGTCACTATAAAAGAAAACGCAGTGAAAACTAAAAATTCATACTCTTCCGGCAAACGAATGCTTCAACCTAGGAGAACGAAACTTGGACATCCAAGGTTGATTGGTGTACTGCTCATTACTTGAAAGTATCATGAAGTTCGGAAGAAAAAATATATGTTGTGATTTCAGGAGATGGTAGTTTTTTGAAAGCTTAACAATGCCTTTCATTGAATGAGTTATTCGCCAGTCTCTGCTTAAGGCTACATCAAGAGGAAACAAATCTTAGAGATAGAACGTAGAACTACAGTATTTTGTCAAGTTTCAACAAGCTACCACAAACCGTGTTTTATTTAGAGTTCTAACTGCATCTGTCAATATAGGAGAAAACGCAGTGAAACCTGAAAATTCAAACTGTTCCTGCAAACAAATGCTTCAACGTAGGAGAACGAAACTTGGGCATCCAAGTTTGATTGGTGTACTGCACATTACTTGAAAGTATCATGAAGGTCGGAAGAAAAAATGTATGTTGTGATTTCAGGAGACTGTAGTTTTTTGGCAGCCTACCAACGCCTTTCATTGAATGAGTTATTCGCCATTCTCTGCTTAAGGCTACATCAAGAGGATACAAACCTTAGAGTTAGAACGTAGAACTACTGTATTGTGTCAAATTTCAAGAAGCTAGCACAAACCGTGTTTAATTTAGAGTTCTAACTGCATCTGTCAATATAGAAGAAAACGCAGTGAAACCTAAAAATTCAAACTGTTCCTGCAAACGAATGCTTCAACCTAGGAGAACAAAACTTGGACATTCAAGTTTGATTGGTGTACTGCTCATTACTTGAAAGTATCATGAAGTTCGGAAGAAAAAAATATATGTTGTGATTTCAGGAGATGGTAGTTTTTTGGAAGCTTAACAATGACTCTCATTGAATGTGTTATTCGCCAGTCTCTGCTTAAGGCTACATCAAGAGGAAACAAACCTTAGAGTTAGAACGTAGAACTACTGTATTGTGTCAAGTTTCAAGAGGCTAGCACAAACCGTGTTTGATTTAGAGTTCTAACTGCATCTGTCAATATAGAAGAAAACGCAGTGAAACCTAAAAATTCAAACTGCTCCTGCAAACGAATGCTTCAACCTAGGAGAACGAAACTTGGACATCCAAGTTTGATTGGTGTACTGCACATTACTTGAAAGTATCATGAAGGTCGGAAGAAAAAATATATGTTGTGATTTCAGGAGACTGTAGTTTTTTGGCAGCCTACCAACGCCTTTCATTGAATGAGTTATTCGCCAGTCTCTGCTTAAGGCTACATCAAGAGGAAACAAACCTTAGAGTTAGAACGTAGAACTACTGTATTGTGTCAAGTTTCAAGAGGCTAGCACAAACCGTGTTTGATTTAGAGTTCTAACTGCATCTGTCACTATAGAAGAAAACCAGTGAAAACTAAAAATTCATACTCTTCCTGCAAACGAATGCTTCAACCTAGGAGAACGAAACTTGGACATCCAAGTTTGATTGGTGTACTGCTCATTACTTGAAAGTATCATGAAGTTCGGAAGAAAAAATATATGTTGTGATTTCAGGAGATGGTAGTTTTTTGAAAGCTTAACAATGCCTTTCATTGAATGTGTTATTCGCCAGTCTCTGCTTAAGGCTACATCAAGAGGAAACAAACCTTAGAGTTAGAACTTAGAACTACTGTATTGTGTCAAGTTTCAAGAGGCTAGCACAAACCGTATTTGATTTAGAGTTCTAACTGCATCTGTCAATATAGAAGAAAATGCAGTGAAACCTAAAAATTCAAACTGTTCCTGCAAACGAATGCTTCAACCTAGGAGAACGAAACTTGGACATCCAAGTTTGATTGGTGTACTGCTCATTACTTGAAAGTATCATGAAGTTCGGAAGAAAAAATATATGTTGTGATTTCAGGAGATGGTAGTTTTTTGGAAGCTTAACAATGACTCTCATTGAATGTGTTATTCGCCAGTCTCTGCTTAAGGCTACATCAAGAGGAAACAAACCCTAGAGTTAGAACGTAGAACTACTGTATTGTGTCAAGTTTCAAGAGGCTAGCACAAACCGTGTTTGATTTAGAGTTCTAACTGCATCTGTCACTATAGAAGAAAACGCAGTGAAACCTAAAAATTCATACTCTTCCTGCAAACGAATGCTTCAACCTAGGAGAACGAAACTTGGACATCCAAGTTTGATTGGTGTACTGCTCATTACTTGAAAGTATCATGAAGTTCGAAGAAAAAATATATGTTGTGATTTCAGGAGATGGTAGTTTTTTGAAAGCTTAACAATGCCTTTCATTGAATGTGTTATTCGCCAGTCTCTGCTGAAGGCTACATCAAGAGGAAACAAACCTTAGAGTTAGAACGTAGAACTACTGTATTGTGTCAAGTTTCAAGAGGCTAGCACAAACCGTGTTTGATTTAGAGTTCTAACTGCATCTGTCAATATAGAAGAAAATGCAGGGAAACCTAAAAATTCCAACTCTTCCTGCAAACGAATGCTTCAACGTAGGAGAACGAAAATTGGGAATCCAAGTTTGATTGGTGTACTGCTCATTACTTGAAAGTATCATGAAGGTCGGAAGAAAAAATATATGTTGTGATTTCAGGAGACTGTAGTTTTTTGGCAGCCTACCAACGCCTTTCATTGAATGAGTTATTCGCCAGTCTCTGCTTAAGGCTACATCAAGAGGAAACAAACCTTAGAGTTAGAACGTAGAACTACTGTATTGTGTCAAGTTTCAAGAAGCTACCACAAACCGTGTTTAATTTAGAGTTCTAACTGTATCTGTCAATATAGGAGAAAACGCAGTGAAACCTAAAAATTCAAACTGTTCCTGCAAAGGAATGCTTCAACCTAGGAGAACGAAACTTGGGCACCCAAGTTTGATTGGTGTACTGCTCATTACTTGAAAGTATCATGAAGTTCGGAAGAAAAAAATATATGTTGTGATTTCAGGAGATGGTAGTTTTTTGGAAGCTTAACAATGACTCGAATTGAATGTGTTATTCGCCAGTCTCTGCTTAAGGCTACATCAAGAGGAAACAAACCTTAGAGTTAGAACGTAGAACTACTGTATTGTGTCAAGTTTCAAGAGGCTAGCACAAACCGTGTTTGATTTAGAGTTCTAACTGCATCTGTCAATATAGAAGAAAACGCAGTGAAAAATAAAAAATTCAAACGGCTCCTGCAAACGAATGCTTCAACCTAGGAGAACGAAACTTGGACATCCAAGTTTGATTGGTGTACTGCACATTACTTGAAAGTATCATGAAGGTCGGAAGAAAAAATATATGTTGTGATTTCAGGAGACTGTAGTTTTTTGGCAGCCTACCAACGCCTTTCATTGAATGAGTTATTCGCCAGTCTCTGCTTAAGGCTACATCAAGAGGAAACAAACCTTAGAGTTAGAACGTAGAACTACTGTATTGTGTCAAGTTTGAAGAGGCTAGCACAAACCGTGTTTGATTTAGAGTTCTAACTGCATCTGTCAATATAGAAGAAAACGCAGTGAAACCTTAAAATTCAAACTTCTCCTGCAAACGAATGCTTCAACCTAGGAGAACGAAACTTGGACATCCAAGTTTGATTGGTGTACTGCTCATTACTTGAAAGTATCATGAAGGTCGGAAGAAAAAATATATGTTGTGATTTCAGGAGACTGTCGTTTTTTGGCAGCCTACCAACGCCTTTCATTGAATGAGTTATTCGCCATTCTCTGCTTAAGGCTACATCAAGAGGAAACAAACCTTAGAGTTAGAACGTAGAACTACTGTATTGTGTCAAGTTTCAAGAAGCTAGCACAAACCGTGTTTGATTTAGAGTTCTAACTGCATCTGTCAATATAGAAGAAAACGCAGTGAAACCTAAAAATTCAAACTGCTCCTGCAAACGAATGCTTCAACCTAGGAGAACGAAACTTGGACATCCAAGTTTGATTGGTGTACTGCACATTACTTGAAAGTATCATGAAGGTCGGAAGAAAAAATGTATGTTGTGATTTCAGGATTCTGTAGTTTTTTGGCAGCCTACCAACGCCTTTCATTGAATGAGTTATTCGCCAGTCTCTGCTTAAGGCTACATCAAGAGGAAACAAACCTTAGAGTTAGAACGTAGAACTACTGTATTGTGTGAAGTTTCAAGAAGCTAGCACAAACCCTGTTTGATTTAGAGTTCTAACTGCATCTGTCAATATAGAAGAAAACGCAGTGAAACCTAAAAATTCAAACTGTTCCTGCAAACGAATGCTTCAACCTAGGAGAACGAAACTTGGACATCCAAGTTTGATTGGTGTACTGCTCATTTCTTGAAAGTATCATGAAGTTCGGAAGAAAAAATATATGTTGTGATTTCAGGAGATGGTAGTTTATTGAAAGCTTAACAATGCCTTTCATTGAATGTGTTATTCGCCAGTCTCTGCTGAAGGCTACATCAAGAGGAAACAAACCTTAGAGTTAGAACGTAGAACTACTGTATTGTGTCAAGTTTCAAGAGGCTAGCACAAACCGTGTTTGATTTAGAGTTCTAACTGCATCTGTCAATATAGAAGAAAATGCAGTGAAACCTAAAAATTCAAACTCTTCCTGCAAACGAATGCTTCAACGTAGGAGAACGAAACTTGGGCATCCAAGTTTGATTGGTGTACTGCTCATTACTTGAAGTTATCATGAAGGTCGGAAGAAAAAATATATGTTGTGATTTCAGGAGACTGTAGTTTTTTGGCAGCCTACCAACGCCTTTCATTGAATGAGTTATTCGCCAGTCTCTGCTTAAGGCTACATCAAGAGGAAACAAACCCTAGAGTTAGAACGTAGAACTACTGTATTGTGTCAAGTTTCAAGAGGCTAGCACAAACCGTGTTTGATTTAGAGTTCTAACTGCATCTGTCACTATAGAAGAAAACGCAGTGAAACCTAAAAATTCATACTCTTCCTGCAAACGAATGCTTCAACCTAGGAGAACGAAACTTGGACATCCAAGTTTGATTGGTGTACTGCTCATTACTTGAAAGTATCATGAAGTTCGGAAGAAAAAATATATGTTGTGATTTCAGGAGATGGTAGTTTTTTGAAAGCTTAACAATGCCTTTCATTGAATGTGTTATTCGCCAGTCTCTGCTGAAGGATACATCAAGAGGAAACAAACCTTAGAGTTAGAACGTAGAACTACTGTATTGTGTCAAGTTTCAAGAGGCTAGCACAAACCGTGTTTGATTTAGAGTTCTAACTGCATCTGTCAATATAGAAGAAAATGCAGGGAAACCTAAAAATTCCAACTCTTCCTGCAAACGAATGCTTCAACGTAGGAGAACGAAACTTTGGGATCCAAGTTTGATTGGTGTACTGCTCATTACTTGAAAGTATCATGAAGGTCGGAAGAAAAAATATATGTTGTGATTTCAGGAGACTGTAGTTTTTTGGCAGCCTACCAACGCCTTTCATTGAATGAGTTATTCGCCAGTCTCTGCTTAAGGCTACATCAAGAGGAAACAAACCTTAGAGTTAGAACGTAGAACTACTGTATTGTGTCAAGTTTCAAGAAGCTACCACAAACCGTGTTTAATTTAGAGTTCTAACTGTATCTGTCAATATAGGAGAAAACGCAGTGAAACCTAAAAATTCAAACTGTTCCTGCAAAGGAATGCTTCAACCTAGGAGAACGAAACTTGGGCACCCAAGTTTGATTGGTGTACTGCTCATTACTTGAAAGTATCATGAAGTTCGGAAGAAAAAAATATATGTTGTGATTTCAGGAGATGGTAGTTTTTTGGAAGCTTAACAATGACTCGAATTGAATGTGTTATTCGCCAGTCTCTGCTTAAGGCTACATCAAGAGGAAACAAACCTTAGAGTTAGAACGTAGAACTACTGTATTGTGTCAAGTTTCAAGAGGCTAGCACAAACCGTGTTTGATTTAGAGTTCTAACTGCATCTGTCACTATAGAAGAAAACGCAGTGAAACCTAAAAATTCATACTCTTCCTGCAAACGAATGCTTCAACCTAGGAGAACGAAACTTGGACATCCAAGTTTGATTGGTGTACTGCACATTACTTGAAAGTATCATGAAGGTCGGAAGAAAAAATATATGTTGTGATTTCAGGAGACTGTAGTTTTTTGGCAGCCTACCAACGCCTTTCATTGAATGAGTTATTCGCCAGTCTCTGCTTAAGGCTACATCAAGAGGAAACAAACCTTAGAGTTAGAACGTAGAACTACTGTATTGTGTCAAGTTTGAAGAGGCTAGCACAAACCGTGTTTGATTTAGAGTTCTAACTGCATCTGTCAATATAGAAGAAAACGCAGTGAAACCTAAAAATTCAAACTTCTCCTGCAAACGAATGCTTCAACCTAGGAGAACGAAACTTGGACATCCAAGTTTGATTGGTGTACTGCTCATTACTTGAAAGTATCATGAAGGTCGGAAGAAAAAATATATGTTGTGATTTCAGGAGACTGTCGTTTTTTGGCAGCCTACCAACGCCTTTCATTGAATGAGTTATTCGCCAGTCTCTGCTTAAGGCTACATCAAGAGGAAACAAACCTTAGAGTTAGAACGTAGAAGTACTGTATTGTGTCAAGTTTCAAGAAGCTAGCACAAACCGTGTTTGATTTAGAGTTCTAACTGCATCTGTCAATATAGAAGAAAACGCAGTGAAACCTAAAAATTCAAACTGCTCCTGCAAACGAATGCTTCAACCTAGGAGAACGAAACTTGGACATCCAAGTTTGATTGGTGTACTGCACATTACTTGAAAGTATCATGAAGGTCGGAAGAAAAAATGTATGTTGTGATTTCAGGATTCTGTAGTTTTTTGGCAGCCTACCAACGCCTTTCATTGAATGAGTTATTCGCCAGTCTCTGCTTAAGGCTACATCAAGAGGAAACAAACCTTAGAGTTAGAACGTAGAACTACTGTATTGTGTCAAGTTTCAAGAAGCTAGCACAAACCCTGTTTGATTTAGAGTTCTAACTGCATCTGTCAATATAGAAGAAAACGCAGTGAAACCTAAAAATTCAAACTGTTCCTGCAAACGAATGCTTCAACCTAGGAGAACGAAACTTGGACATCCAAGTTTGATTGGTGTACTGCTCATTACTTGAAAGTATCATGAAGTTCGGAAGAAAAAATATATGTTGTGATTTCAGGAGATGGTAGTTTTTTGAAAGCTTAACAATGCCTTTCATTGAATGTGTTATTCGCCAGTCTCTGCTGAAGGCTACATCAAGAGGAAACAAACCTTAGAGTTAGAACGTAGAACTACTGTATTGCGTCAAGTTTCAAGAGGCTAGCACAAACCGTGTTTGATTTAGAGTTCTAACTGCATCTGTCAATATAGAAGAAAATGCAGTGAAACCTAAAAATTCAAACTCTTCCTGCAAACGAATGCTTCAACGTAGGAGAACGAAACTTGGGCATCCAAGTTTGATTGGTGTACTGCTCATTACTTGAAGTTATCATGAAGGTCGGAAGAAAAAATATATGTTGTGATTTCAGGAGACTGTAGTTTTTTGGCAGCCTACCAACGCCTTTCATTGAATGAGTTATTCGCCAGTCTCTGCTTAAGGCTACATCAGGAGGAAACAAACCTTAGAGTTAGAACGTAGAACTACTGTATTGTGTCAAGTTTCAAGAGGCTAGCACAAACCGTGTTTGTTTTAGATTTCTAACTGCATCTGTCAATATAGGAGAAAACGCAGTGAAACCTAAAAATTCAAACTGTTCCTGCAAAGGAATGCTTCACCTAGGAGAACGAAACATGGACATCCAAGTTTGATTGGTGTACTGCTCATTACTTGAAAGTATCATGAAGGTCGGAAGAAAAAATATATGTTGTGATTTCAGGAGACTGTAGTTTTTTGGCAGCCTACCAACGCCTTTCATTGAATGAGTTATTCGCCAGTCTCTGCTTAAGGCTACATCAAGAGGAAACAAACCTTAGAGTTAGAACGTAGAACTACTGTATTGTGTCAAGTTTCAAGAAGCTACCACAAACCGTGTTTAATTTAGAGTTCTAACTGTATCTGTCAATATAGGAGAAAACGCAGTGAAACCTAAAAATTCAAACTGTTCCTGCAAAGGAATGCTTCAACCTAGGAGAACGAAACTTGGGCACCCAAGTTTGATTGGTGTACTGCTCATTAGTTGAAGTTATCATGAAAGTCGGAAGAAAAAAATATATGTTGTGATTTCAGGAGACTGTAGTTTTTGGCAGCATAACAACGCCTTTCATTGAATGAGTTATTCGCCAGTCTCTGCTTAAGGCTACATCAAGAGGAAACAAACCTTAGAGTTAGAACGTAGAACTACTGTATTGTGTCAAGTTTCAAGAGGCTAGCACAAACCGTGTTTGATTTAGTGTTCTAACTGCATCTGTCACTATAGAAGAAAACGCAGTGAAAACTAAAAATTCATACTCTTCCTGCAAACGAATGCTTCAACCTAGGAGAACGAAACTTGGACATCCAAGTTTGATTGGTGTACTGCTCATTACTTGAAAGTATCATGAAGTTCGGAAGAAAAAATATATGTTGTGATTTCAGGAGATGGTAGTTTTTTGAAAGCTTAACAATGCCTTTCATTGAATGAGTTATTCGCCAGTCTCTGCTTAAGGCTACATCAAGAGGAAACAAACCTTAGAGATAGAACGTAGAACTACAGTATTTTGTCAAGTTTCAACAAGCTACCACAAACCGTGTTTTATTTAGAGTTCTAACTGCATCTGTCAATATAGGAGAAAACGCAGTGAAACCTGAAAATTCAAACTGTTCCTGCAAACGAATGCTTCAACGTAGGAGAACGAAACTTGGGCATCCAAGTTTGATTGGTGTACTGCACATTACTTGAAAGTATCATGAAGGTCGGAAGAAAAAATGTATGTTGTGATTTCAGGAGACTGTAGTTTTGTGGCAGCCTACCAACGCCTTTCATTGAATGAGTTATTCTCCATTCTCTGCTTAAGGCTACATCAAGAGGAAACAAACCTTAGAGTTAGAACGTAGAACTACTGTATTGTGTCAAATTTCAAGAAGCTAGCACAAACCGTGTTTAATTTAGAGTTCTAACTGCATCTGTCAATATAGAAGAAAACGCAGTGAAACCTAAAAATTCAAACTGTTCCTGCAAACGAATGCTTCAACCTAGGAGAACGAAACTTGGACATCCAAGTTTGATTGGTGTACTGCTCATTACTTGAAAGTATCATGAAGTTCGGAAGAAAAAATATATGTTGTGATTTCAGGAGATGGTAGTTTTTTGGAAGCTTAACAATGACTCTCATTGAATGTGTTATTCGCCAGTCTCTGCTTAAGGCTACATCAAGAGGAAACAAACCTTAGAGTTAGAACGTAGAACTACTGTATTGTGTCAAGTTTCAAGAGGCCAGCACAAACCGTGTTTGATTTAGAGTTCTAACTGCATCTGTCAAAATAGAAGAAAACGCAGTGAAACCTAAAAATTCAAACTGCTCCTGCAAACGAATGCTTCAACCTAGGAGAACGAAACTTGGACATCCACGTTTGATTGGTGTACTGCACATTACTTGAAAGTATCACGAAGGTCGGAAGAAAAAATATATGTTGTGATTTCAGGAGACTGTAGTTTTTTGGCAGCCTACCAACGCCTTTCATTGAATGAGTTATTCGCCAGTCTCTGCTTAAGGCTACATCAAGAGGAAACAAACCTTAGAGTTAGAACGTAGAACTACTGTATTGTGTCAAGTTTCAAGAGGCTAGCACAAACCGTGTTTGATTTAGAGTTCTAACTGCATCTGTCAATATAGAAGAAAACGCAGTGAAACCTAAAAATTCAAACTTCTCCTGCAAACGAATGCTTCAACCTAGGAGAACGAAACTTGGACATCCAAGTTTGATTGGTGTACTGCTCATTACTTGAAAGTATCATGAAGGTCGGAAGAAAAAATATATGTTGTGATTTCAGGAGACTGTCGTTTTTTGGCAGCCTACCAACGCCTTTCATTGAATGAGTTATTCGCCAGTCTCTGCTTAAGGCTACATCAAGAGGAAACAAACCTTAGAGTTAGAACGTAGAACTACTGTATTGTGTCAAGTTTCAAGAAGCTAGCACAAACCGTGTTTGATTTAGAGTTCTAACTGCATCTGTCAATATAGAAGAAAACGCAGTGAAACCTAAAAATTCAAACTGCTCCTGCAAACGAATGCTTCAACCTAGGAGAACGAAACTTGGACATCCAAGTTTGATTGGTGTACTGCACATTACTTGAAAGTATCATGAAGGTCGGAAGAAAAAATGTATGTTGTGATTTCAGGATTCTGTAGTTTTTTGGCAGCCTACCAACGCCTTTCATTGAATGAGTTATTCGCCAGTCTCTGCTTAAGGCTACATCAAGAGGAAACAAACCTTAGAGTTAGAACGTAGAACTACTGTATTGTGTCAAGTTTCAAGAAGCTAGCACAAACCGTGTTTGATTTAGAGTTCTAACTGCATCTGTCAATATAGAAGAAAACGCAGTGAAACCTAAAAATTCAAACTGTTCCTGCAAACGAATGCTTCAACCTAGGAGAACGAACTTGGACATCGAAGTTTGATTGGTGTACTGCTCATTACTTGAAAGTATCATGAAGGTCGGAAGAAAAAATATATGTTGTGATTTCAGGAGACTGTAGTTTTTTGGCAGCCTACCAACGCCTTTCATTGAATGAGTTATTCGCCAGTCTCTGCTTAAGGCTACATCAAGAGGAAACAAACCTTAGAGTTAGAACGTAGAACTACTGTATTGTGTCAAGTTTCAAGAAGCTACCACAAACCGTGTTTAATTTAGAGTTCTAACTGTATCTGTCAATATAGGAGAAAACGCAGTGAAACCTAAAAATTCAAACTGTTCCTGCAAAGGAATGCTTCAACCTAGGAGAACGAAACTTGGGCACCCAAGTTTGATTGGTGTACTGCTCATTACTTGAAGTTATCATGAAGGTCGGAAGAAAAAATATATGTTGTGATTTCAGGAGACTGTAGTTTTTTGGCATCATAACAACGCCTTTCATTGAATGAGTTATTCGCCAGTCTCTGCTTAAGGCTACATCAAGAGGAAACAAACCTTAGAGTTAGAACGTAGAACTACTGTATTGTGTCAAGTTTCAAGAGGCTAGCACAAACCGTGTTTGATTTAGAGTTCTAACTGCATCTGTCAATATAGAAGAAAACGCAGTGAAACCTAAAATACAAACTTCTACTGCAAACGAATGCTTCAACCTAGGAGAACGAAACATGGACATCCAAGTTTGATTGGTGTACTGCTCATTACTTGAAAGTATCATGAGGTCGGAAGAAAAAATATATGTTGTGATTTCAGGAGACTGTAGTTTTTTGGCAGCCTACCAACGCCTTTCATTGAATGAGTTATTCGCCAGTCTCTGCTTAAGGCTACATCAAGAGGAAACAAACCTTAGAGTTAGAACGTAGAACTACTGTATTGTGTCAAGTTTCAAGAAGCTACCACAAACCGTGTTTAATTTAGAGTTCTAACTGTATCTGTCAATATAGGAGAAAACGCAGTGAAACCTAAAAATTCAAACTGTTCCTGCAAAGGAATGCTTCAACCTAGGAGAACGAAACTTGGGCACCCAAGTTTGATTGGAGTACTGCTCATTACTTGAAGTTATCATGAAGATCGGAAGAAAAACATATGTTGTGATTTCAGGAGACTGTAGTTTTTTGGCAGCATAACAACGCCTTTCATTGAATGAGTTATTCGCCAGTCTCTGCTTAAGGCTACATCAAGAGGAAACAAACCTTAGAGTTAGAACGTAGAACTACTGTATTGTGTCAACTTTCAAGAGGCTAGCACAAACCGTGTTTGATTTAGAGTTCTAACTGCATCTGTCACTATAGAAGAAAACGCAGTGAAAACTAAAAATTCATACTCTTCCGGCAAACGAATGCTTCAACCTAGGAGAACGAAACTTGGACATCCAAGTTTGATTGGTGTACTGCACATTACTTGAAAGTATCATGAAGGTCGGAAGAAAAAATGTATGTTGTGATTTCAGGAGACTGTAGTTTTTTGGCAGCCTACCAACGCCTTTCATTGAATGAGTTATTCGCCATTCTCTGCTTAAGGCTACATCAAGAGGAAACAAACCTTAGAGTTAGAACGTAGAACTACTGTATTGTGTCAAATTTCAAGAAGCTAGCACAAACCGTGTTTAATTTAGAGTTCTAACTGCATCTGTCAATATAGAAGAAAACGCAGTGAAACCTAAAAATTCAAACTGTTCCTGCAAACGAATGCTTCAACCTAGGAGAACAAAACTTGGACATCCAAGTTTGATTGGTGTACTGCTCATTACTTGAAAGTCTCATGAAGTTCAGAAAAAAAATATATGTTGTGATTTCAGGAGATGGTAGTTTTTTGGAAGCTTAACAATGACTTTCATTGAATGTGTTATTCGCCAGTCTCTGCTTAAGGCTACATCAAGAGGAAACAAACCTTAGAGTTAGAACGTAGAACTACTGTATTGTGTCAAGTTTCAAGAGGCTAGCACAAACCGTGTTTGATTTAGAGTTCTAACTGCATCTGTCACTATAGAAGAAAACGCAGTGAAACCTAAAAATTCATACTCTTCCTGCAAACGAATGCTTCAACCTAGGAGAACGAAACTTGGACATCCAAGTTTGATTGGTGTACTGCTCATTACTTGAAAGTATCATGAAGGTCGGAAGAAAAAATATATGTTGTGATTTCAGGAGACTGTAGTTTTTTGGCAGCCTACGAACGCCTTTCATTGAATGAGTTATTCGCCAGTCTCTGCTTAAGGCTACATCAAGAGGAACCAGACCTTAGAGATAGAACGTAGAACTACAGTATTTTGTCAAGTTTCAAGAAGCTACCACAAACCGTGTTTTATTTAGAGTTCTAACTGCATCTGTCAATATAGTAGAAAACGCAGTGAAACCTGAAAATTCAAACTGTTCCTGCAAACGAATGCTTCAACGTAGGAGAACGAAACTTGGGCATCCAAGTTTGATTGTTGTACTGCACATTACTTGAAAGTATCATGAAGGTGGGAAGAAAAAATGTATGTTGTGATTTCAGGAGACTGTAGTTTTTTGGCAGCCTACCAACACCTTTCATTGAATGAGTTATTCGCCAGTCTCTGCTTAAGGCTACATCAAGAGGAAACAAACCTTAGAGTTAGAACGTAGAACTACTGTATTGTGTCAAATTTCAAGAAGCTAGCACTAACCGTGTTTAATTTAGAGTTCTAACTGCATCTGTCAATATAGAAGAAAACGCAGTGAAACCTAAAAATTCAAACTGTTCCTGCAAACGAATGCTTCAACCTAGGAGAACAAAACTTGGACATCCAAGTTTGATTGGTGTACTGCTCATTACTTGAAAGTATCATGAAGTTCGGAAGAAAAAAATATATGTTGTGATTTCAGGAGATGGTAGTTTTTTGGAAGCTTAACAATGACGTTCATTGAATGTGTTATTCGCCAGTCTCTGCTTAAGGCTACATCAAGAGGAAACAAACCTTAGAGTTAGAACGTAGAACTACTGTATTGTGTCAAGTTTCAAGAGGCTAGCACAAACCGTGTTTGTTTTAGATTTCTAACTGCATCTGTCAATATAGAAGAAAACGCAGTGAAACCTAAAAATTCAAACTTCTACTGCAAAGGAATGCTTCAACCTAGGAGAACGAAACATGGACATCCAAGTTTGATTGGTGTACTGCTCATTACTTGAAAGTATCATGAAGGTCGGAAGAAAAAATATATGTTGTGATTTCAGGAGACTGTAGTTTTTTGGCAGCCTACCAACGCCTTTCATTGAATGAGTTATCGCCAGTCTCTGCTTAAGGCTACATCAAGAGGAAACAAACCTTAGAGTTAGAACGTAGAACTACTGTATTGTGTCAAATTTCAAGAAGCTAGCACTAACCGTGTTTAATTTAGAGTTCTAACTGCATCTGTCAATATAGAAGAAAACGCAGTGAAACCTAAAAATTCAAACTGTTCCTGCAAACGAATGCTTCAACCTAGGAGAACGAAACATGGACATCCAAGTTTGATTGGTGTACTGCTCATTACTTGAAAGTATCATGAAGGTCGGAAGAAAAAATATATGTTGTGATTTCAGGAGACTGTAGTTTTTTGGCAGCCTACGAACGCCTTTCATTGAATGAGTTATTCGCCAGTCTCTGCTTAAGGCTACATCAAGAGGAAACAAACCTTAGAGATAGAACGTAGAACTACAGTATTTTGTCAAGTTTCAAGAAGCTACCACAAACCGTGTTTTATTTAGAGTTCTAACTGCATCTGTCAATATAGTAGAAAACGCAGTGAAACCTGAAAATTCAAACTGTTCCTGCAAACGAATGCTTCAACGTAGGAGAACGAAACTTGGGCATCCAAGTTTGATTGTTGTACTGCACATTACTTGAAAGTATCATGAAGGTCGGAAGAAAAAATGTATATTGTGATTTCAGGAGACTGTAGTTTTTTGGCAGCCTACCAACGCCTTTCATTGAATGAGTTATTCGCCAGTCTCTGCTTAAGGCTACATCAAGAGGAAACAAACCTTAGAGTTAGAACGTAGAACTACTGTATTGTGTCAAATTTCAAGAAGCTAGCACAAACCGTGTTTAATTTAGAGTTCTAACTGCATCTGTCAATATAGAAGAAAACGCAGTGAAACCTAAAAATTCAAACTGTTCCTGCAAACGAATGCTTCAACCTAGGAGAACAAAACTTGGACATCCAAGTTTGATTGGTGTACTGCTCATTACTTGAAAGTATCATGAAGTTCGGAAGAAAAAAATATATGTTGTGATTTCAGGAGATGGTAGTTTTTTGGAAGCTTAACAATGACTTTCATTGAATGTGTTATTCGCCAGTCTCTGCTTAAGGCTACATCAAGAGGAAACAAACCTTAGAGTTAGAACGTAGAACTACTGTATTGTGTCAAGTATCAAGAGGCTAGCACAAACAGTGTTTGATTTAGAGTTCTAACTGCATCTGTCACTATAGAAGAAAACGCAGTGAAACCTAAAAATTCATACTCTTCCTGCAAACGAATGCTTCAACCTAGGAGAACGAAACTTGGACATCCAAGTTTGATTGGTGTACTGCTCATTACTTGAAAGTATCATGAAGTTCGGAAGAAAAAATATATGTTGTGATTTCAGGAGATGGTAGTTTTTTGAAAGCTTAACAATGCCTTTCATTGAATGTGTTATTCGCCAGTCTCTGCTGAAGGCTACATCAAGAGGAAACAAACCTTAGAGTTAGAACGTAGAACTACTGTATTGTGTCAAGTTTCAAGAGGCTAGCACAAACCGTGTTTGATTTAGAGTTCTAACTGCATCTGTCAATATAGAAGAAAATGCAGGGAAACCTAAAAATTCAAACTCTTCCTGCAAACGAATGCTTCAACGTAGGAGAACGAAACTTGGGCATCCAAGTTTGATTGGTGTACTGCTCATTACTTGAAGTTATCATGAAGTTCGGAAGAAAAAATATATGTTGTGATTTCAGGAGACTGTATTTTTTGGCAGCCTACCAACGCCTTTCATTGAATGAGTTATTCGCCAGTCCCTGCTTAAGGCTACATCAGGAGGAAACAAACCTTAGAGTTAGAACGTAGAACTACTGTATTGTGTCAAGTTTCAAGAGGCTAGCACAAACCGTGTTTGTTTTTGATTTCTAACTGCATCTGTCAATATAGAAGAAAACGCAGTGAAACCTAAAAATTCAAACTTCTACTGCAAACGAATGCTTCAACCTAGGAGAACGAAACATGGACATCCAAGTTTGATTGGTGTACTGCTCATTACTTGAAAGTATCATGAAGGTCGGAAGAAAAAATATATGTTGTGATTTCAGGAGACTGTAGTTTTTTGGCAGCCTACCAACGCCTTTCATTGAATGAGTTATTCGCCAGTCTCTGCTTAAGGCTACATCAAGAGGAAACAAACCTTAGAGTTAGAACGTAGAACTACTGTATTGTGTCAAGTTTCAAGAAGCTACCACAAACCGTGTTTAATTTAGAGTTCTAACTGTATCTGTCAATATAGGAGAAAACGCAGTGAAACCTAAAAATTCAAACTGTTCCTGCAAAGGAATGCTTCAACCTAGGAGAACGAAACTTGGGCACCCAAGTTTGATTGGTGTACTGCTCATTACTTGAAAGTATCATGAAGGTCGGAAGAAAAAACATATGTTGTGATTTCAGGAGACTGTAGTTTTTTGGCAGCATAACAACGCCTTTCATTGAATGAGTTATTCGCCAGTCTCTGCTTAAGGCTACATCAAGAGGAAACAAACCTTAGAGTTAGAACGTAGAACTACTGTATTGTGTCAAGTTTCAAGAGGCTAGAACAAACCGTGTTTGATATAGAGTTCTAACTGCATCTGTCACTATAGAAGAAAACGCAGTGAAAACTAAAAATTCATACTCTTCCGGCAAACGAATGCTTCAACCTAGGAGAACGAAACTTGGACATCCAAGTTTGATTGGTGTACTGCTCATTACTTGAAAGTATCATGAAGTTCGGAAGAAAAAATATATGTTGTGATTTCAGGAGATGGTAGTTTTTTGAAAGCTTAACAATGCCTTTCATTGAATGAGTTATTCGCCAGTCTCTGCTTAAGGCTACATCAAGAGGAAACAAACCTTAGAGATAGAACGTAGAACTACAGTATTTTGTCAAGTTTCAACAAGCCACCACAAACCGTGTTTTATTTAGAGTTCTAACTGCATCTGTCAATATAGGAGAAAACGCAGTGAAACCTGAAAATTCAAACTGTTCCTGCAAACGAATGCTTCAACGTAGGAGAACGAAACTTGGGCATCCAAGTTTGATTGGTGTACTGCACATTACTTGAAAGTATCATGAAGGTCGGAAGAAAAAATGTATGTTGTGATTTCAGGAGACTGTAGTTTTTTGGCAGCCTACCAACGCCTTTCATTGAATGAGTTATTCGCCATTCTCTGCTTAAGGCTACATCAAGAGGAAACAAACCTTAGAGTTAGAACGTAGAACTACTGTATTGTGTCAAATTTCAAGAAGCTAGCACAAACCGTGTTTAATTTAGAGTTCTAACTGCATCTGTCAATATAGAAGAAAACGCAGTGAAACCTAAAAATTCAAACTGTTCCTGCAAACGAATGCTTCAACCTAGGAGAACAAAACTTGGACATCCAAGTTTGATTGGTGTACTGCTCATTACTTGAAAGTATCATGAAGTTCGGAAGAAAAAAATATATGTTGTGATTTCAGGAGATGGTAGTTTTTTGAAAGCTTAACAATGACTCTCATTGAATGTGTTATTCGCCAGTCTCTGCTTAAGGCTACATCAAGAGGAAACAAACCTTAGAGTTAGAACGTAGAACTACTGTATTGTGTCAAGTTTCAAGAGGCTAGCACAAACCGTGTTTGATTTAGAGTTCTAACTGCATCTGTCAATATAGAAGAAAACGCGGTGAAACCTAAAAATTCAAACTGCTCCTGCAAACGAATGCTTCAACCTAGGAGAACGAAACTTGGACATCCACGTTTGATTGGTGTACTGCACATTACTTGAAAGTATCATGAAGGTCGGAAGAAAAAATATATGTTGTGATTTCAGGAGACTGTAGTTTTTTGGCAGCCTACCAACGCCTTTCATTGAATGAGTTATTCGCCAGTCTCTGCTTAAGGCTACATCAAGAGGAAACAAACCTTAGAGTTAGAACGTAGAACTACTGTACTGTGTCAAGTTTGAAGAGGCTAGCACAAACCGTGTTTGATTTAGAGTTCTAACTGCATCTGTCAATATAGAAGAAAACGCAGTGAAACCTAAAAATTCAAACTTCTCCTGCAAACGAATGCTTCAACCTAGGAGAACGAAACTTGGACATCCAAGTTTGATTGGTGTACTGCTCATTACTTGAAAGTATCATGAAGGTCGGAAGAAAAAATATATGTTGTGATTTCAGGAGACTGTCGTTTTTTGGCAGCCTACCAACGCCTTTCATTGAATGAGTTATTCGCCAGTCTCTGCTTAAGGCTACATCAAGAGGAAACAAACCTTAGAGTTAGAACGTAGAACTACTGTATTGTGTCAAGTTTCAAGAAGCTAGCACAAACCGTGTTTGATTTAGAGTTCTAACTGCATCTGTCAATATAGAAGAAAACGCAGTGAAACCTAAAAATTCAAACTGCTCCTGCAAACGAATGCTTCAACCTAGGAGAACGAAACTTGGACATCCAAGTTTGATTGGTGTACTGCACATTACTTGAAAGTATCATGAAGGTCGGAAGAAAAAATGTATGTTGTGATTTCAGGATTCTGTAGTTTTTTGGCAGCCTACCAACGCCTTTCTTTGAATGAGTTATTCGCCAGTCTCTGCTTAAGGCTACATCAAGAGGAAACAAACCTTAGAGTTAGAACGTAGAACTACTGTATTGTGTCAAGTTTCAAGAAGCTAGCACAAACCCTGTTTGATTTAGAGTTCTAACTGCATCTGTCAATATAGAAGAAAACGCAGTGAAACCTAAAAATTCAAACTGTTCCTGCAAACGAATGCTTCAACCTAGGAGAAGGAAACTTGGACATCCAAGTTTGATTGGTGTACTGCTCATTACTTGAAAGTATCATGAAGTTCGGAAGAAAAAATATATGTTGTGATTTCAGGAGATGGTAGTTTTTTGAAAGCTTAACAATGCCTTTCATTGAATGTGTTATTCGCCAGTCTCTGCTTAAGGCTACATCAAGAGGAAACAATCCTTAGAGTTAGAACGTAGAACTACTGTATTGTGTCAAGTTTCAAGAGGCTAGCACAAACCGTGTTTGATTTAGAGTTCTAACTGCTTCTGTCAATATAGAAGAAAACGCAGTGAAACCTAAAAATTCAAACTCTTCCTGCAAACGAATGCTTCAACCTAGGAGAACGAAACTTGGGCATCCAAGTTTGATTGGTGTACTGCTCATTACTTGAAGTTATCATGAAGGTCGGAAGAAAAAAATATATGTT
Source organism: Callospermophilus lateralis (assembly GCF_048772815.1). Classification (NCBI taxonomy): domain Eukaryota; kingdom Metazoa; phylum Chordata; class Mammalia; order Rodentia; family Sciuridae; genus Callospermophilus; species Callospermophilus lateralis. Next base: position 20,169 of record NW_027511873.1, read on the forward strand.
GTGATTTCAGGAGGACTGTAGTTTTTTGGCAGA
>NW_027511874.1:0-20188 GCF_048772815.1 Callospermophilus lateralis
CTAACAACTACTTCATTTTGTCAAGTTTCAAGGAGCTAGCACAAACCGTGTTTGATTTAGAGTTTCAAACACATCTATCTATATAGCAGAAAACAGAGTGAAACCTAAAATTTCAAAGTGTTAGTGGAAACGAACGCTTGAACCTAGAAGAGTAAAAATTGGGCAGCCAAGTGGGCTTAGTGAACTGATCATTACCACCAAGTATCATCAAGTTTTGGTGAAAAATGTTTGCTGAGATTTCAGCAAACTAGTAGTTTTTTGGAAGCTTGGCAACCCCTTTCAAACGAAAGTGTTCTTTGCCAGTCTCTGCATTTGGTACTTCAAGAGGAAACAAACCATAGAGATAGAACTTAGAACTACTTCATTTTGTCAAGTTTCACGGAGCTAGCACAAACCGTGTTTGATTTAGAGTTTCAAACACATCTATCTATATAGCAGAAAACAGAGTGAAACCTAAAAATTCAAACAGTCACTGGAAACGAACGCTTGAACCTAGAAGAGTGAATGTTGGGCAGCCAAGTGGGATTTGTGAACTGATCATTACCACCAAGTATCATCAAGATTTGGTGAAAAAATGTTTGCTGAGATTTCAGCAAACTAGTAGTTTTTTGGAAGCATGGCAACCCCTTTCAAACGAAAGTGTTTTTCGCCAGTTTCTGATTGGGGTACTTCAAGAGGAAACAAACCATAGAGATAGAACTTAGAACTACTTCATTTGGTCAAGTTTCAAGGAGCTAGCACAAACCGTGTTTGATTTAGAGTTTCAAACACATCTATCTATATAGCAGAAAACAGAGTGAAACCTAAAAATTCAAAGTGTTACTGGAAACGAACGCTTGAACCTAGAAGAGTGAAAATTGGGCAGCCAAGTGGGCTTAGTGAACTGATCATTACCACCAAGTATCATCAAGATTTGGTGAAAAAATGTTTGCTGAGATTTCAGCAAACGAGTAGTTTTTTGGAAGCTTGGCAACCCCTTTCAAACGAAAGTGTTCTTCGCCAGTCTCTGCATGGGGTACTTCAAGAGGAAACAAACCATAGAGATAGAACTTAGAACTACTTCATTTGGTCAAGTTTCAAGGAGCTAGCACAAACCGTGTTTGATTTAGAATTCCAAACACAGCTATCTATGTTGGAGAAAACAGAATGAAACCTAAAAATTCAAACAGTCACTGGAAACGAAAGCTTCAACCTAGAAGAATAAAATTTGGACAGCCAAGTGGGATTAGTGAACTGATCATTACCACCAAGTATCATCAAGATTTGGTGAAAAAATGTTTGCTGAGATTTCAGCAAACTAGTAGTTTTTTGGAAGCTTGGCAACCCCTTTCAAACGAAAGTGTTTTTCGCCAGTCTCTGCATGGGGTACTTCAAGAGGAAAAAAACCATAGTGATAGAACTAACGACTACTTCATTTTGTCAAGTTTCAAGGAGCTAGCACAAACCGTGTTTGATTTAGAGTTTCAAACACATCTATCTATATAGCAGAAAACAGAGTGAAACCTAAAATTTCAAAGTGTTACTGGAAACGAACGCTTGAACCTAGAAGAGTAAAAATTGGGCAGCCAAGTGGGCTTAGTTAACTGATCATTACCACCAACTATCATCAAGTTTTGGTGAAAAAATGTTTGCTGAGATTTCAGCAAACTAGTAGTTTTTTGGAAGCTTGGCAACCCCTTTCAAACGAAAGTGTTTTTCGCCAGTCTCTGCATGGGGTACTTCAAGAGGAAACAAACCATAGAGATAGAACTTAGAACTACTTCATTTGGTCAAGTTTCAAGGAGCTAGCACAAACCGTGTTTGATTTAGAGTTTCAAACACATCTATCTATATAGCAGAAAACAGAGTGAAACCTAAAAATTCAAACTGTTACTGGAAATGAACGCTTGAACCTAGAAGAGTGAAAGTTGGGCAGCCAAGTGGGATTAGTGAACTGATCTTTACCACCAAGTATCATCAAGATTTGGTGAAAAAATGTTTGCTGAGATTTCAGCAAACTAGTAGTTTTTTGGAAGCATGGCAACCCCTTTCAAACGAAAGTGTTTTTCGCCAGTTTCTGCATGGGGTACTTCAAGAGGAAACAAACCATAGAGATAGAACTTAGAACTACTTCATTTGGTCAAGTTTCACGGAGCTAGCACAAACCGTGTTTGATTTAGAGTTTCAAACACATCTATCTATATAGCAGAAAACAGAGTGAAACCTAAAAATTCAAAGTGTTACTGGAAACGAACGCTTGAACCTAGAAGAGTGAAAATTGGGCAGCCAAGTGGGCTTAGTGAACTGATCATTACCACCAAGTATCATCAAGATTGGTGAAAAAATGTTTGCTGAGATTTCAGCAAACGAGTAGTTTTTTGGAAGCTTGGCAACCCCTTTCAAACGAAAGTGTTCTTCGCCAGTCTCTGCATCGGGTACTTCAAGAGGAAACAAACCATAGAGATAGAACTTAGAACTACTTCATTTTGTCAAGTTTCACGGAGCTAGCACAAACCGTGTTTGATTTAGAGTTTCAAACACATCTATCTATATAGCAGAAAACAGAGTGAAACCTAAAAATTCAAACTGTTACTGGAAACGAACACTTGAACCTAGAAGAGTGAAATTTGGGAAGCCAAGTGGGATTAGTGAACTGATCATTACCACCAAGTATCATCAAGATTTGGTGAAAAAATGTTTGCTGAGATTTCAGCAATCTAGTAGTTTTTTGGAAGCTTGGCAACCCCTTTCAAACGAAAGTGTTCTTCGCCAGTCTCTGCATGGGGTACTTCAAGAGGAAACAAACCATAGAGATAGAACTTAGAACTACTTCATTTTGTCAAGTTTCACGGAGCTAGCACAAACCGTGTTTGATTTAGAGTTTCAAACACATCTATCTATATAGCAGAAAACAGAGTGAAACCTAAAAATTCAAACTGTTACTGGAAACGAACGCTTGAACCTAGAAGAGTGAAAATTGGGCAGCCAAGTGGGCTTAGTGAACTGATCATTACCACCAAGTATCATCAAGTTTTGGTGAAAAAATGTTTGCTGAGATTTCAGCAAACTAGTAGTTTTTTGGAAGCTTGGCAACCCCTTTAAAACGAAAGTGTTCTTCGCCAGTCTCTGCATTTGGTACTTCAAGAGGAAACAAACCATAGAGATAGAACTTAGAACTACTTCATTTTGTCACGTTTCACGGAGCTAGCACAAACCGTGTTTGATTTAGAGTTTCAAACACATCTATCTATATAGCAGAAAACAGAGTGAAACCTAAAAATTCAAAGTGTTACTGGAAACGAACGCTTGAACCTAGAAGAGTGAAAGTTGGGAAGCCAAGTGGGATTAGTGAACTGATCATTACCACCAAGTATCATCAAGATTTGGTGAAAAAATGTTTGCTGAGATTTCAGCAAACTAGTACTTTTTGGAAGCTTGGCAACCCCTTTCAAACGAAAGTGTTTTTCGCCAGTTTCTGCATGGGGTACTTCAAGAGGAAACAAACCATAGAGAGAGAACTTAGAACTACTTCATTTTGTCAAGTTTCACGGAGCTAGCACAAACCGTGTTTGATTTAGAGTTTCAAACACATCTATCTATATAGCAGAAAACAGAGTGAAACCTAAAAATTCAAACTGTTACTGGAAACGAACGCTTGAACCTAGAAGAGTGAAAGTTGGGCAGCCAAGTGGGATTAGTGAACTGATCATTACCACCAAGTATCATCAAGATTTGGTGAAAAAATGTTTGCTGTGATTTCAGAAAACTAGTAATTTTTTGGAAGCTTGGCAACCCCTTTCAAACGAAAGTGTTCTTCGCCAGTCTCTGCATGGGGTACTTCAAGAGGAACAAAACCATAGAGATAGAACTTAGAACTACTTCATTTTGTCAAGTTTCACGGAGCTAGCACAAACCGTGTTTGATTTAGAGTTTCAAACACATCTATCTATATAGCAGAAAACAGAGTGAAACCTAAAATTTCAAAGTGTTACTGGAAACGAACGCTTGAACCTAGAATAGTAAAAATTGGGCAGCCAAGTGGGCTTAGTGAACTGATCATTACCACCAAGTATCATCAAGTTTTGGTGAAAAAATGTTTGCTGAGATTTCAGCAAACTAGTAGTTTTTTGGAAGCTTGGCAACCCCTTTCAAACGAAAGTGTTTTTCGCCAGTCTCTGCATGGGGTACTTCAAGAGGAAACAAACCATAGAGATAGAACTTAGAAATACTTCATTTGGTCAAATTTCAAGGAGCTAGCACAAACCGTGTTTGATTTTGAATTCCAAACACAGCTATCTATGTTGGAGAAAACAGAGTGAAACCTAAAAATTCAAACAGTCACTGGAAACGAAAGCTTCAACCTAGAAGAATAAAATTTGGGCAGCCAAGTGGGCTTAGTGAACTGATCATTACCACCAAGTATCATCAAGATTTGGTGAAAAAATGTTTGCTGAGATTTCAGCAAACGAGTAGTTTTTGGGAAGCTTGGCAACCCCTTTCAAACGAAAGTGTTCTTCGCCAGTCTCTGCATGGTTTACTTCAAGAGGAAGCAAACCATAGAGATAGAACTTAGAACTACTTCATTTTGTCAAGTTTCACGGAGCTAGCACAAACCGTGTTTGATTTAGAGTTTCAAACACATCTATCTATATAGCAGAAAACAGAGTGAAACCTAAAAATTCAAACTGTTACTGGAAACGAACGCTTGAACCTAGAAGAGTGAAAGTCGGGCATCCAAGTGGGATTAGTGAACTGATCATTACCACCAAGTATCATCAAGATTTGGTGAAAAAATGTTTGCTGAGATTTCAGCAAACTGGTAGTTTTTTGGAAGCTTGGCAACCCCTTTCAAACGAAAGTGTTTTTCGCCAGTTTCTGCATGGGGTACTTCAAGAGGAAACAAACCATAGAGACAGAACTTAGAACTACTTCATTTTGTGAAGTTTCAAGGAGTTAGCACAAACCGTGTTTGATTTAGAGTTTCAAACACATCTATCTATATAGCAGAAAACAGAGTGAAACCTAAAAATTCAAAGTGTTGCTGGAAACGAACGCTTGAACCTAGAAGAGTGAAAATTGGGCAGCCAAGTGGGCTTAGTGAACTGATCATTACCACCAAGTATCATCAAGATTTTGTGAAAAAATGTTTGCTGAGATTTCAGCAAACGAGTAGTTTTTTGGAAGCTTGGCAACCCCTTTCAAACGAAAGTGTTCTTCGCCAGTCACTGCATGGGGTACTTCAAGAGGAAACAAACCATAGAAATAGAACTTAGAACTACTTCATTTTGTCAAGTTTCACGGAGCTAGCACAAACCGTGTTTGATTTAGAGTTTCAAACACATCTATCTATATAGCAGAAAACAGAGTGAAACCTAAAAATTCAAACTGTTACTGGAAACGAACGCTTGAACCTAGAAGAGTGAAATTTGGGAAGCCAAGTGGGATTAGTGAACTGATCATTACCACCAAGTATCATCAAGATTTGGTGAAAAAATGTTTGCTGAGATTTCAGCAAACTAGTAGTTTTTTGGAAGCTTGGCAACCCCTTTCAAACGAAAGTGTTCTTCGCCAGTCTCTGCATGGGGTACTTCAAGAGGAAACAAACCATAGAGATAGAACTTAGAACTACTTCATTTTGTCAAGTTTCACGGAGCTAGCACAAACCGTGTTTGATTTAGAGTTTCAAACACATCTATCTATATAGCAGAAAACAGAGTGAAACCTAAAAATTCAAACTGTTACTGGAAACGAACGCGTGAACCTAGAAGAGGGAAAATTGGGCAGCCAAGTGGGCTTAGTGAACTGATCATTACCACCAAGTATCATCAAGTTTTGGTGAAAAAATATTTGCTGAGATTTCAGCAAACTAGTAGTTTTTTGGAAGCTTGGCAACCCCTTTAAAACGAAAGTGTTCTTCGCCAGTTTCTGCATGGGGTACTTCAAGAGGAAACAAACCATAGAGAGAGAACTTAGAACTACTTCATTTTGTCAAGTTTCACGGAGCTAGCACAAACCGTGTTTGATTTAGAGTTTCAAACACATCTATCTATATAGCAGAAAACAGAGTGAAACCTAAAAATTCAAACTGTTACTGGAAACGAACGCTTGAACCTAGAAGAGTGAAAGTTGGGCAGCCAAGTGGGATTAGTGAACTGATCATTACCACCAAGTATCATCAAGATTTGGTGAAAAAATGTTTGCTGTGATTTCAGAAAACTAGTAATTTTTTGGAAGCTTGGCAACCCCTTTCAAACGAAAGTGTTTTTCGCCAGTCTCTGCATGGGGTACTTCAAGAGGAAACAAACCATAGAGATAGAACTTAGAACTACTTCATTTTTTCAAGTTTCAAGGAGCTAGCACAAACCGTGTTTGATTTAGAATTCCAAACACAGCTATCTATGTTGGAGAAAACAGAATGAAACCTAAAAATTCAAACAGTCACTGGAAACGAAAGCTTCAACCTAGAAGAATAAAATTTGGACAGCCAAGTGGGATTAGTGAACTGATCATTACCACCAAGTATCATCAAGATTTGGTGAAAAAATGTTTGCTGAGATTTCAGCAAACTAGTAGTTTTTTGGAAGCTTGGGAACCCCTTTCAAACGAAAGTGTTTTTCGCCAGTCTCTGCATGGGGTACTTCAAGAGGAAAAAAACCATAGAGATAGAACTAACAACTACTTCATTTTGTCAAGTTTCAAGGAGCTAGCACAAACCGTGTTTGATTTAGAGTTTCAAACACATCTATCTATATAGCAGAAAACAGAGTGAAACCTAAAATTTCAAAGTGTTAGTGGAAACGAACGCTTGAACCTAGAAGAGTAAAAATTGGGCAGCCAAGTGGGCTTAGTGAACTGATCATTACCACCAAGTATCATCAAGTTTTGGTGAAAAAATGTTTGCTGAGATTTCAGCAAACTAGTAGTTTTTTGGAAGCTTGGCAACCCCTTTCAAACGAAAGTGTTCTTTGCCAGTCTCTGCATTTGGTACTTCAAGAGGAAACAAACCATAGAGATAGAACTTAGAACTACTTCATTTTGTCAAGTTTCACGGAGCTAGCACAAACCGTGTTTGATTTAGAGTTTCAAACACATCTATCTATATAGCAGAAAACAGAGTGAAACCTAAAAATTCAAACAGTCACTGGAAACGAACGCTTGAACCTAGAAGAGTGAATGTTGGGCAGCCAAGTGGGATTTGTGAACTGATCATTACCACCAAGTATCATCAAGATTTGGTGAAAAAATGTTTGCTGAGATTTCAGCAAACTAGTAGTTTTTTGGAAGCATGGCAACCCCTTTCAAACGAAAGTGTTTTTCGCCAGTTTCTGATTGGGGTACTTCAAGAGGAAACAAACCATAGAGATAGAACTTAGAACTACTTCATTTGGTCAAGTTTCAAGGAGCTAGCACAAACCGTGTTTGATTTAGAGTTTCAAACACATCTATCTATATAGCAGAAAACAGAGTGAAACCTAAAAATTCAAAGTGTTACTGGAAACGAACGCTTGAACCTAGAAGAGTGAAAATTGGGCAGCCAAGTGGGCTTAGTGAACTGATCATTACCACCAAGTATCATCAAGATTTGGTGAAAAAATGTTTGCTGAGATTTCAGCAAACGAGTAGTTTTTTGGAAGCTTGGCAACCCCTTTCAAACGAAAGTGTTCTTCGCCAGTCTCTGCATGGGGTACTTCAAGAGGAAACAAACCATAGAGATAGAACTTAGAACTACTTCATTTGGTCAAGTTTCAAGGAGCTAGCACAAACCGTGTTTGATTTAGAATTCCAAACACAGCTATCTATGTTGGAGAAAACAGAATGAAACCTAAAAATTCAAACAGTCACTGGAAACGAAAGCTTCAACCTAGAAGAATAAAATTTGGACAGCCAAGTGGGATTAGTGAACTGATCATTACCACCAAGTATCATCAAGATTTGGTGAAAAAATGTTTGCTGAGATTTCAGCAAACTAGTAGTTTTTTGGAAGCTTGGCAACCCCTTTCAAACGAAAGTGTTTTTCGCCAGTCTCTGCATGGGGTACTTCAAGAGGAAAAAAACCATAGAGATAGAACTAACAACTACTTCATTTTGTCAAGTTTCAAGGAGCTAGCACAAACCGTGTTTGATTTAGAGTTTCAAACACATCTATCTATATAGCAGAAAACAGAGTGAAACCTAAAATTTCAAAGTGTTACTGGAAACGAACGCTTGAACCTAGAAGAGTAAAAATTGGGCAGCCAAGTGGGCTTAGTTAACTGATCATTACCACCAACTATCATCAAGTTTTGGTGAAAAAATGTTTGCTGAGATTTCAGCAAACTAGTAGTTTTTTGGAAGCTTGGCAACCCCTTTCAAACGAAAGTGTTTTTCGCCAGTCTCTGCATGGGGTACTTCAAGAGGAAACAAACCATAGAGATAGAACTTAGAACTACTTCATTTGGTCAAGTTTCAAGGAGCTAGCACAAACCGTGTTTGATTTAGAGTTTCAAACACATCTATCTATATAGCAGAAAACAGAGTGAAACCTAAAAATTCAAACTGTTACTGGAAATGAACGCTTGAACCTAGAAGAGTGAAAGTTGGGCAGCCAAGTGGGATTAGTGAACTGATCTTTACCACCAAGTATCATCAAGATTTGGTGAAAAAATGTTTGCTGAGATTTCAGCAAACTAGTAGTTTTTTGGAAGCATGGCAACCCCTTTCAAACGAAAGTGTTTTTCGCCAGTTTCTGCATGGGGTACTTCAAGAGGAAACAAACCATAGAGATAGAACTTAGAACTACTTCATTTGGTCAAGTTTCACGGAGCTAGCACAAACCGTGTTTGATTTAGAGTTTCAAACACATCTATCTATATAGCAGAAAACAGAGTGAAACCTAAAAATTCAAAGTGTTACTGGAAACGAACGCTTGAACCTAGAAGAGTGAAAATTGGGCAGCCAAGTGGGCTTAGTGAACTGATCATTACCACCAAGTATCATCAAGATTTGATGAAAAAATGTTTGCTGAGATTTCAGCAAACGAGTAGTTTTTTGGAAGCTTGGCAACCCCTTTCAAACGAAAGTGTTCTTCGCCAGTCTCTGCATCGGGTACTTCAAGAGGAAACAAACCATAGAGATAGAACTTAGAACTACTTCATTTTGTCAAGTTTCACGGAGCTAGCACAAACCGTGTTTGATTTAGAGTTTCAAACACATCTATCTATATAGCAGAAAACAGAGTGAAACCTAAAAATTCAAACTGTTACTGGAAACGAACACTTGAACCTAGAAGAGTGAAATTTGGGAAGCCAAGTGGGATTAGTGAACTGATCATTACCACCAAGTATCATCAAGATTTGGTGAAAAAATGTTTGCTGAGATTTCAGCAATCTAGTAGTTTTTTGGAAGCTTGGCAACCCCTTTCAAACGAAAGTGTTCTTCGCCAGTCTCTGCATGGGGTACTTCAAGAGGAAACAAACCATAGAGATAGAACTTAGAACTACTTCATTTTGTCAAGTTTCACGGAGCTAGCACAAACCGTGTTTGATTTAGAGTTTCAAACACATCTATCTATATAGCAGAAAACAGAGTGAAACCTAAAAATTCAAACTGTTACTGGAAACGAACGCTTGAACCTAGAAGAGTGAAAATTGGGCAGCCAAGTGGGCTTAGTGAACTGATCATTACCACCAAGTATCATCAAGTTTTGGTGAAAAAATGTTTGCTGAGATTTCAGCAAACTAGTAGTTTTTTGGAAGCTTGGCAACCCCTTTAAAACGAAAGTGTTCTTCGCCAGTCTCTGCATTTGGTACTTCAAGAGGAAACAAACCATAGAGATAGAACTTAGAACTACTTCATTTTGTCACGTTTCACGGAGCTAGCACAAACCGTGTTTGATTTAGAGTTTCAAACACATCTATCTATATAGCAGAAAACAGAGTGAAACCTAAAAATTCAAAGTGTTACTTTAAACGAACGCTTGAACCTAGAAGAGTGAAAGTTGGGAAGCCAAGTGGGATTAGTGAACTGATCATTACCACCAAGTATCATCAAGATTTGGTGAAAAAATGTTTGCTGAGATTTCAGCAAACTAGTACTTTTTGGAAGCTTGGCAACCCCTTTCAAACGAAAGTGTTTTTCGCCAGTTTCTGCATGGGGTACTTCAAGAGGAAACAAACCATAGAGAGAGAACTTAGAACTACTTCATTTTGTCAAGTTTCACGGAGCTAGCACAAACCGTGTTTGATTTAGAGTTTCAAACACATCTATCTATATAGCAGAAAACAGAGTGAAACCTAAAAATTCAAACTGTTACTGGAAACGAACGCTTGAACCTAGAAGAGTGAAAGTTGGGCAGCCAAGTGGGATTAGTGAACTGATCATTACCACCAAGTATCATCAAGATTTGGTGAAAAAATGTTTGCTGTGATTTCAGAAAACTAGTAATTTTTTGGAAGCTTGGCAACCCCTTTCAAACGAAAGTGTTTTTCGCCAGTCTCTGCATGGGGTACTTCAAGAGGAAACAAACCATAGAGATAGAACTTAGAACTACTTCATTTGGTCAAGTTTCAAGGAGCTAGCACAAACCGTGTTTGATTTAGAATTCCCAACACAGCTATCTATGTTGGAGAAAACAGAATGAAACCTAAAAATTCAAACAGTCAATGGAAACGAAAGCTTCAACCTAGAAGAATAAAATTTGGACAGCCAAGTGGGATTAGTGAACTGATCATTACCACCAAGTATCATCAAGATTTGGTGAAAAAATGTTTGCTGAGATTTCAGCAAACTAGTAGTTTTTTGGAAGCTTGGCAACCCCTTTCAAACGAAAGTGTTTTTCGCCAGTCTCTGCATGGGGTACTTCAAGAGGAAAAAAACCATAGAGATAGAACTAACAACTACTTCATTTTGTCAAGTTTCAAGGAGCTAGCACAAACCGTGTTTGATTTAGAGTTTCAAAGACATCTATCTATATAGCAGAATACAGAGTGAAACCTAAAATTTCAAAGTGTTACTGGAAACGAACGCTTGAAAATAGAAGAGTAAAAATTGGGCAGCCAAGTGGGCTTAGTGAACTGATCATTACTACCAAGTATCATCAAGTTTTGGTGAAAAAATGTTTGCTGAGATTTCAGCAAACGAGTAGTTTTTTGGAAGCTTGGCAACCCCTTTCAAACGAAAGTGTTCTTTGCCAGTCTCTGCATTTGGTACTTCAAGAGGAAACAAACCATAGAGATAGAACTTAGAACTACTTCATTTTGTCAAGTTTCACGGAGCTAGCACAAACCGTGTTTGATTTAGAGTTTCAAACACATCTATCTATATAGCAGAAAACAGAGTGAAACCTAAAAATTCAAAGTGTTACTGGAAACGAACGCTTGAACCTAGAAGAGTGAAAATTGGGCAGCCAAGTGGGCTTAGTGAACTGATCATTACCACCAAGTATCATCAAGTTTTGGTGAAAAAATTTTTGCTGAGATTTCAGCAACCTAGTAGTTTTTTGGAAGCTTGGCAACCCCTTTCAAACGAAAGTGTTCTTCGCCAGTCTCTGCATTTGGTACTTCAAGAGGAAACAAACCATAGAGATAGAACTTAGAACTACTTCATTTTGTCAAGTTTCACGGAGCAAGCACAAACCGTGTTTGATTTAGAGTTTCAAACACATCTATCTATGTAGCAGAAAACAGAGTGAAACCTAAAAATTCAAACTGTTCCTGGAAACGAACGCTTGAACCTAGAAGAGTGAAAGTTGGGCATCCAAGTGGGATTAGTGAACTGATCATTACCACCAAGTATCATCAAGATTTGATGAAAAAATGTTTGCTGAGATTTCAGCAAACTAGTAGTTTTTTGGAAGCATGGCAACCCCTTTCAAACGAAAGTGTTTTTCGCCAGTTTCTGCATGGGGTACTTCAAGAGGAAACAAACCATAGAGATAGAACTTAGAACTACTTCATTTTGTCAAGTTTCAAGGAGCTAGCACAAACCGTGTTTGATTTAGAGATTCAAACACATCTATCTATATAGCAGAAAACAGAGTGAAACCTAAAAATTCAAAGTGTTACTGGAAACGAACGCTTGAACCTAGAAGAGTGAAAATTGGGCAGTCAAGTGGGCTTAGTGAACTGATCATTACCACCAAGTATCATCAAGATTTGGTGAAAAAATGTTTGCTGAGATTTCAGCAAACTAGTAGTTTTTTGGAAGCTTGGCAACCCCTTTCAAACGAAAGTGTTCTTCGCCAGTCTCTGCATGGGGTACTTCAAGAGGAAACAAACCATAGAGATAGAACTTAGAACTACTTCATTTTGTCAAGTTTCACGGAGCTAGCACAAACCGTGTTTGATTTAGAGTTTCAAACACATCTATCTATATAGCAGAAAACAGAGTGAAACCTAAAAATTCAAACTGTTACTGGAAATGAACGCTTGAACCTAGAAGAGTGAAAGTTGGGCAGCCAAGTGGGATTAGTGAACTGATCTTTACCACCAAGTATCATCAAGATTTGGTGAAAAAATGTTTGCTGAGATTTCAGCAAACTAGTAGTTTTTTGGAAGCATGGCAACCCCTTTCAAACGAAAGTGTTTTTCGCCAGTTTCTGCATGGGGTACTTCAAGAGGAAACAAACCATAGAGATAGAACTTAGAACTACTTCATTTTGTCAAGTTTCAAGGAGCTAGCACAAACCGTGTTTGATTTAGAGTTTCAAACACATCTATCTATATAGCAGAAAACAGAGTGAAACCTAAAAATTCAAAGTGTTACTGGAAACGAACGCTTGAACCTAGAAGAGTGAAAATTGGGCAGTCAAGTGGGCTTAGTGAACTGATCATTACCACCAAGTATCATCAAGATTTGGTGAAAAAATGTTTGCTGAGATTTCAGCAAACTAGTAGTTTTTTGGAAGCTTGGCAACCCCTTTCAAACGAAAGTGTTCTTCGCCAGTCTCTGCATGGGGTACTTCAAGAGGAAACAAACCATAGAGATAGAACTTAGAACTACTTCATTTTGTCAAGTTTCACGGAGCTAGCACAAACCGTGTTTGATTTAGAGTTTCAAACACATCTATCTATATAGCAGAAAACAGAGTGAAACCTAAAAATTCAAACTGTTACTGGAAATGAACGCTTGAACCTAGAAGAGTGAAAGTTGGGCAGCCAAGTGGGATTAGTGAACTGATCTTTACCACCAAGTATCATCAAGATTTGGTGAAAAAATGTTTGCTGAGATTTCAGCAAACTAGTAGTTTTTTGGAAGCATGGCAACCCCTTTCAAACGAAAGTGTTTTTCGCCAGTTTCTGCATGGGGTACTTCAAGAGGAAACAAACCATAGAGATAGAACTTAGAACTACTTCATTTTGTCAAGTTTCAAGGAGCTAGCACAAACCGTGTTTGATTTAGAGTTTCAAACACATCTATCTATATAGCAGAAAACAGAGTGAAACCTAAAAATTCAAAGTGTTACTGGAAACGAACGCTTGAACCTAGAAGAGTGAAAATTGGGCAGCCAAGTGGGCTTAGTGAACTGATCATTACCACCAAGTATCATCAAGATTTGGTGAAAAAATGTTTGCTGAGATTTCAGCAAACGAGTAGTTTTTTGGAAGCTTGGCAACCCCTTTTAAACGAAAGTGTTCTTCGCCAGTCTCTGCATGGGGTACTTCAAGAGGAAACAAACCATAGAGATAGAACTTAGAACTACTTCATTTTGTCAAGTTTCACGGAGCTAGCACAAACCGTGTTTGATTTAGAGTTTCAAACACATCTATCTATATAGCAGAAAACAGAGTGAAACCTAAAAATTCAAACTGTTACTGGAAACGAACGCTTGAACCTAGAAGAGTGAAAGTTGGGAAGCCAAGTGGGCTTAGTGAACTGATCATTACCACCAAGTATCATCAAGTTTTGGTGAAAAAATGTTTGCTGAGATTTCAGCAAACTAGTAGTTTTTTGGAAGCTTGGCAACCCCTTTCAAACGAAAGTGTTTTTCGCCAGTCTCTGCATGGGGTACTTCAAGAGGAAACAAACCATAGAGATAGAACTTAGAAATACTTCATTTGGTCAAGTTTCAAGGAGCTAGCAAAAACCGTGTTTGATTTAGAATTCCAAACACAGCTATCTATGTTGGAGAAAACAGAGTGAAACCTAAAAATTCAAACAGTCACTGGAAACGAAAGCTTCAACCTAGAAGAATAAAATTTGGGCAGCCAAGTGGGCTTAGTGAACTGATCATTACCACCAAGTATCATCAAGATTTGGTGAAAAAATGTTTGCTGAGATTTCAGCAAACGAGTAGTTTTTGGGAAGCTTGGCAACCCCTTTCAAACGAAAGTGTTCTTCGAAAGTCTCTGCATGGGGTACTTCAAGAGGAAACAAACCATAGAGATAGAACTTAGAACTACTTCATTTTGTCAAGTTTCACGGAGCTAGCACAAACCGTGTTTGATTTAGAGTTTCAAACACATCTATCTATATAGCAGAAAACAGAGTGAAACCTAAAAATTCAAACTGTTACTGGAAACGAACGCTTGAACCTAGAAGAGTGAAAGTCGGGCAGCCAAGTGGGATTAGTGAACTGATCATTACCACCAAGTATCATCAAGATTTGGTGAAAAAATGTTTGCTGAGATTTCAGCAAACTAGTAGTTTTTTGGAAGCTTGGCAACCCCTTTCAAACAAAAGTGTTTTTCGCCAGTCTCTGCATGGGGTACTTCAAGAGGAAAAAAACCATAGAGATAGAACTAACAACTACTTCATTTTGTCAAGTTTCAAGGAGCTAGCACAAACCGTGTTTGATTTAGAGTTTCAAAGACATCTATCTATATAGCAGAAACCAGAGTGAAACCTAAAATTTCAAAGTGTTACTGGAAACGAACGCTTGAACCTAGAAGAGTAAAAATGGGCAGCCAATTGGGCTTAGTGAACTGATCATTACCACCAAGTATCATCAAGTTTTGGTGAAAAAATGTTTGCTGAGATTTCAGCAAACTAGTAGTTTTTTGGAAGCTTGGCAACCCCTTTCAAACGAAAGTGTTTTTCGCCAGTCTCTGCATGGGGTACTTCAAGAGGAAACAAACCATAGAGATAGAACTTAGAAATACTTCATTTGGTCAAGTTTCAAGGAGCTAGCACAAACCGTGTTTGATTTAGAATTCCAAACACAGCTATCTATGTTGGAGAAAACAGAGTGAAACCTAAAAATTCAAACAGTCACTGGAAACGAAAGCTTCAACCCAGAAGAATAAAATTTGGGCAGCCAAGTGGGCTTAGTGAACTGATCATTACCACCAAGTATCATCAAGATTTGGTGAAAAAATGTTTGCTGAGATTTCAGCAAACGAGTAGTTTTTTGGAAGCTTGGCAACCCCTTTCAAACGAAAGTGTTCTTCGCCAGTCTCTGCATATGGTACTTCAAGAGGAAACAAACCATAGAGATAGAACTTAGAACTACTTCATTTTGTCAAGTTTCACGGAGCTAGCACAACCCGTGTTTGATTTAGAGTTTCAAACACATCTATCTATATAGCAGAAAACAGAGTGAAACCTAAAAATTCAAACTGTTACTGGAAACGAACGCTTGAACCTAGAAGATTGAAAGTTGGGCAGCCAAGTGGGATTAGTGAACTGATCATTACCACCAAGTATCATCAAGATTTGGTGAAAAAATGTTTGCTGAGATTTCAGCAAACTAGTAGTTTTTTGGAAGCTTGGCAACCCCTTTAAAACGAAAGTGTTTTTCGCCAGTCTCTGCATGGGGTACTTCAAGAGGAAACAAACCATAGAGATAGAACTTAGAACTACTTCATTTGGTCAAGTTTCACGGAGCTAGCACAAACCGTGTTTGATTTAGAGTTTCAAACACATCTATCTATATAGCAGAAAACAGAGTGAAACCTAAAAATTCAAAGTGTTACTGGAAACGAACGCTTGAACCTAGAAGAGTGAAAATTGGGCAGCCAAGTGGGCTTAGTGAACTGATCATTACCACCAAGTATCATCAAGATTTGGTGAAAAAATGTTTGCTGAGATTTCAGCAAACGAGTAGTGTTTTGGAAGCTTGGCAACCCCTTTCAAACGAAAGTGTTCTTCGCCAGTCTCTGCATGGGGTACTTCAAGAGGAAAAAAAACATAGAGACAGAAGTAACAACTACTTCATTTGGTCAAGTTTCAAGAAGCTAGCACAAACTGTGTTTGATTTAGAATTCCAAACACAGCTATCTATGTAGGAGAAAACAGAGTGAAACCTAAAAATTCAAACTGTTACTTGAAACGAATTCTTCAACCTAGAAGAATAAAAATTGGGCAGCCAAGTGGGCTTAGTGAACTGATCATTACCACCAAGTATCATCAAGATTTGGTGAAAAAATGTTTGCTGAGATTTCAGCAAACTAGTAGTTTTTTGGAAGCTTGGCCACTTCTTTCAAACGAAAGTGTTTTTCTCCAGTCTCTGCATGGGGTACTTCAAGAGGAAACAAACCATAGAGATAGAACTTAGAACTATTTCATTTTGTCAAGTTTCAAGGAGCTCGCACAAACCGTGTTTGATTTTGAATTCCAAACACAGCTATCTATGTAGGAGAAAACAGAGTGAAACCTAAAAATTCAAACTGTTACTGGAAACGAAAGCTTCAACCTAGAAGAATAAAATTTGGGCAGCCAAGTGGGATTAGTGAAGTGATCATTACCACCAAGTATCATCAAGATTTGTTGAAAAAATGTTTGCTGACATTTCAGCAAACTAGTAGTTTTTTGGAAGCTTGGCAAACCCTTTCAAACGAAAGTGTTATTCACCAGTCTCTGCATGGGGTACTTTAAGAGGAAACAAACCATAGAGATAGAACTTAGAACTACTTCATTTGGTCAAGTTTCAAGGAGCTAGCACAAACCGTGTTTGATTTAGAGGTTCAACACATCTATCTATACAGCAGAAAACAGAGTGAAACCTAAAAATTCAAAGTGTTACTGGAAACGAACGCTTGAACCTAGAAGAGTGAAAATTGGGCAGCCAAGTGGGCTTAGTGAACTGATCATTACCACCAAGTATCATCAAGATTTGGTGAAAAAATGTTTGCTGAGATTTCAGCAAACTAGTAGTTTTTTGGAAGCTTGGCAACCCCTTTCAAACGAAAGTGTTCTTCGCCAGTCTCTGCATGGGGTACTTCAAGAGGAAACAAACCATAGAGATAGAACTTAGAACTACTTCATTTTCTCAAGTTTCACGGAGCTAGCACAAACCGTGTTTGATTTAGAGTTTCAAACACATCTATCTATATAGCAGAAAACAGAGTGAAACCTAAAAATTCAAATTGTTACTGGAAACGAACGCTTGAACCTAGAAGAGTGAAAGTCGGGCAGCCAAGTGGGATTAGTGAACTGATCATTACCACCAAGTATCATCAAGATTTGGTGAAAAAATGTTTGCTGAGATTTCAGCAAACTAGTAGTTTTTTGGAAGCTTGGCAACCCCTTTGAAACGAAAGTGTTTTTCGCCAGTCTATGCATGGGGTACTTCAAGAGGAAACAAACCATAGAGATAGAACTTAGAACTACTTCATTTGGTCAAGTTTCAAGGAGCTAGCACAAACCGTGTTTGATTTAGAATTCCAAACACAGCTATCTATGTTGGAGAAAACAGAGTGAAACCTAAAAATTCAAACAGTCACTGGAAACGAAAGCTTCAACCTAGAAGAATAAAATTTGGGCAGCCAAGTGGGATTAGTGAACTGATCATTACCACCAAGTATCATCAAGATTTGGTGAAAAAATGTTTGCTGAGATTTCAGCAAACTAGTAGTTTTTTGGAAGCTTGGCAACCCCTTTCAAACGAAAGTGTTTTTCGCCAGTCTCTGCATGGGGTACTTCACGAGGAAACAAACCATAGAGATAGAACTTAGAACTACTTCATTTTGTCAAGTTTCACGAAGGTAGCACAAACCGTGTTTGATTTAGAGTTTCAAACACATCTATCAATATAGCAGAAAACTGGGTGAAACCTAAAAATTCAAATTGTTACTGGAAACGAACGCTTGAACCTAGAAGAGTAAAAATTGGGCAGCCAAGTGGGCTTAGTGAACTGATCATTACCACCAAGTATCATCAAGTTTTGGTGAAAAAATGTTTGCTGAGATTTCAGCAAACTAGTAGTTTTTTGGAAGCTTGGCAACCCCTTTCAAACGAAAGTGTTTTTCGCCAGTCTCTGCATGGGGTACTTCAAGAGGAAACAAACCATAGAGATAGAACTTAGAAATACTTCATTTGGTCAAGTTTCAAGGAGCTAGCACAAACCGTGTTTGATTTAGAATTCCAAACACAGCTATCTATGTTGGAGAAAACAGAGTGAAACCTAAAAATTCAAACAGTCACTGGAAACGAAAGCTTCAACCTAGAAGAATAAAATTTGGGCAGCCAAGTGGGATTAGTGAACTGATCATTACCACCAAGTATCATCAAGATTTGGTGAAAAAATATTTGCTGAGATTTCAGCAAACTAGTAGTTTTTTGGAAGCTTGGCAACCCCTTTCAAACGAAAGTGTTTTTCGCCAATCTCTGCATGTTGTACTTCAAGAGGAAAAAAACCATAGAGACAGAACAAACAACTACTTCATTTGGTCAAGTTTCAAGAAGCTAGCACAAACTGTGTTTGATTTAGAATTCCAAACACAGCTATCTATGTAGGAGAAAACAGAGTGAAACCTAAAAATTCAAACTGTTACTTGAAACGAATTCTTCAACCTAGAAGAATAAAAATTGGGCAGCCTAGTGGGCTTAGTGAACTGATCATTACCACCAAG
Organism: Callospermophilus lateralis; assembly: GCF_048772815.1. Lineage (NCBI taxonomy): Eukaryota > Metazoa > Chordata > Mammalia > Rodentia > Sciuridae > Callospermophilus > Callospermophilus lateralis. The sequence goes on from NW_027511874.1 coordinate 18,747, forward strand.
TATCATCAAGATTTCGTGAAAAAATGTTTGCTGAGATTTCAGCAAACTAGTAGTTTTTTGGAAGCTTGGCCACTTCTTTCAAACGAAAGTGTTTTTCTCCAGTCTCTGCATGGGGTACTTCAAGAGGAAACAAACCATAGAGATAGAACTTAGAACTACTTCATTTGGTCAAGTTTCAAGGAGCTAGCACAAACCGTGTTTGATTTAGAATTCCAAACACAGCTATCTATGTAGGAGAAAACAGAGTGAAAACTAAAAATTCCAACTGTTACTGGAAACGAAAGCTTCAACCTAGAAGAATAAAATTTGGGCAGCCAAGTGGGATTAGTGAAGTGATCATTACCACCAAGTATCATCAAGATTTGTTGAAAAAATGTTTGCTGAGATTTCAGCAAACTAGCAGTTTTTTGGAAGCTTGGCAACCAATTTCAAACGAAAGTGTTTTTCACCAGTCTCTGCATGGGGTACTTCAAGAGGAAAAAAACCATAGAGATAGAACTAACAACTACTTCATTTTGTCAAGTTTCAAGGAGCTAGCAGAAACCGTGTTTGATTTAGAGTTTCAAAGACATCTATCTATATAGCAGAAAACAGAGTGAAACCTAAAATTTCAAAGTGTTACTGGAAACGAACGCTTGAACCTAGAAGAGTGAAAGTTGGGCAGCCAAGTGGGCTTAGTGAACTGATCATTACCACCAAGTATCATCAAGTTTTGGTGAAAAAATGTTTGCTGAGATTTCAGAAAACTAGTAGTTTTTTGGAAGCTTGGCAACCCCTTTCAAACGAAAGTGTTTTTCGCCAGTCTCTGCATGGGGTACTTCAAGAGGAAACAAACCATAGAGATAGAACTTAGAAATACTTCATTTGGTCAAGTTTCAAGGAGCTAGCACAAACCGTGTTTGATTTAGAATTCCAAACACATCGATCTATGTTGGAGAAAACAGAGTGAAACCAAAAATTCAAACAGTCACTGGAAACGAAAGCTTCAACCTAGAAGAATAAAATTTGGGCAGCCAAGTCTACTTAGTGAACTGATCATTACCACCAAGTATCATCAAGATTTGGTGAAAAAATGTTTGCTGAGATTTCAGCAAACGAGTAGTTTTTTGGAAGCTTGGAAACCCCTTTTAAACGAAAGTGTTTTTCGCCAGTCTCTGCATCGGGTACTTCAAGAGGAAAAAAACCATAGAGATAGAACTAACAACTACTTCATTTTGTCAAGTTTCATGGAGCTAGCACAAACCGTGTTTGATTTAGAGTTTCAAAGATATCTATCTATATAGCAGAAAACAGAGTGAAACCTAAAATTTCAAAGTTTTACTGGAAACGAACGCTTGAACATAGAAGAGTAAAAATTGAGCAGCCAAGTGGGCTTAGTGAACTGATCATTACCACCAAGTATCATCAAGTTTTGGTGAAAAAATGTTTGCTGAGATTTCAGC
>NW_027511875.1:0-20187 GCF_048772815.1 Callospermophilus lateralis
AACTTAGAACTACTTCATTTTGTCAAGTTTCACGGAGCTAGCACAAACCGTGTTTGATTTAGAGTTTCAAACACATCTATCTATATAGCAGAAAACAGAGTGAAACCTAAAATTTCAAAGTGTTACTGGAAACGAACGCTTTAACCTAGAAGAGTGAAAATTGGGCAGCCAAGGGGGATTAGTGAACTGATCATTACCACCAAGTATCATCAAGATTTGGTGAAAAAATGTTTGCTGAGATTTCAGCAAACGATTAGTTTTTCGGAAGCTTGGCAACCCCTTTGAAACGAAAGTGTTCTTCGCCAGTCTCTGCATGGGGTACTTCAAGAGGAAACAAACATAGAGATAGAACTTAGAACTACTTCATTTTGTCAAGTTTCACGGAGCTAGCACAAACCGTGTTTGATTTAGAGTTTCAAACACATCTATCTATATAGCAGAAAACAGAGTGAAACCTAAAATTTCAAAGTGTTACTGGAAACGAACGCTTGAACCTAGAAGAGTGAAAATTGGGCAGCCAAGGGGGATTAGTGAACTGATCATTACCACCAAGTATCATCAAGATTTGGTGAAAAAATGTTTGCTGAGATTTCAGCAAACGATTAGTTTTTCGGAAGCTTGGCAACCCCTTTGAAACGAAAGTGTTCTTCGCCAGTCTCTGCATGGGGTACTTCAAGAGGAAACAAACCATAGAGATAGAACTTAGAACTACTTCATTTTGTCAAGTTTCACGGAGCTAGCACAAACCGTGTTTGATTTAGAGTTTCAAAGACATCTATCTATATAGCAGAAAACAGAGTGAAACCTAAAAATTCAAACTGCTACTGGAAACGAACGCTTGAACCTAGAAGAGTGAAAGTTGGGCAGCCAAGTGGGCTTAGTGAACTGATCATTACCACCAAGTATCATCAAGATTTGGTGAAAAAATGTTTGCTGAGATTTCAGCAAACTAGTAGTTTTTTGGAAGCTTGGCAACCCCTTTCAAATGAAAGTGTTTTTCGCCAGTCTCTGCATGGGGTACTTCAAGAGGAAACAAACCATAGAGATAGAACTTAGAACTACTTCATTTGGTCAAGTTTCAAGGAGCTAGCACAAACCGTGTTTGATTTAGAATTCCAAACACAGCTATCTATGTAGGAGAAAACAGAATGAAACCTAAAAATTCAAATTTTACTGGAAAGGAATGCTTCAACCTAGAAGAATAAAAATTGGGCAGCCAAGTGGGATTAGTGAACTGATCATTACCACCAGGTATCATCAAGATTTGGTGAAAAAATGTTTGCTGAGATTTCAGCAAACTAGTAGTTTTTTGGAAGCTTGGCAACCCCTTTCAAACGAAAGTGTTTTTCGCCAGTCTCTGCATGGGGTACTTCAAGAGGAAACAAACCATAGAGATAGAACTTACAACTACTTCATTTGGTCAAGTTTCAAGGAGCTAGCACAAACCGTGTTTGATTTAGAGTTTCAAAGACATCTATCTATATAGCAGAAAACAGAGTGAAACCTAAAATTTCAAAGTGTTACTGGAAACGAACGCTTGAACTTAGAAGAGTAAAAATTGGGCAGCCCAAGTGGGCTTAGTGAACTGATCATTACCACCAATTATCATCAAGTTTTGGTGAAAAAATGTTTGCTGAGATTTCAGCAAACTAGTAGTTTTTTGGAAGCTTGGCAACCCCTTTCAAACGAAAGTGTTTTTCGCCAGTCTCTGCATGGGGTACTTCAAGAGGAAACAAACCATATAGATAGAACTTAGAACTACTTCATTTGCTCAAGTTTCAAGGAGCTAGCACAAACCGTGTTTGATTTAGAGTTTCAAACACATCTATCTATATAGCAGAAAACAGAGTGAAACCTAAAAATTCAAAGTGTTACTGGAAACGAACGCTTGAACCTAGAAGAGTGAAAATTGGGCAGCCAAGTGGGCTTAGTGAACTGATCATTACCACCAAGTATCATCAAGATTTGGTGAAAAAATGTTTGCTGAGATTTCAGCAAACTAGTAGTTTTTTGGAAGCTTGGCACCCCCTTTCAAACGAAAGTGTTCTTCGCCAGTCTCTGCATGGGGTACTTCAAGAGGAAACAAACCATAGAGATATATCTTAGAACTACTTCATTTTGTCAAGTTTTACGGAGCTAGCACAAACCGTGTTTGATTTAGAGTTTCAAACACATCTATCTATGTAACAGAAAACAGAGTGAAACCTAAAAATTCAAACTTTACTGGAAACGAACGCTTGAACCTAGAAGAGTGAAAGTTGGGCAGCCAAGTGGGATTAGTGAACTGATCATTACCACCAAGTATCATCAAGATTTGGTGAAAAAATGTTTGCTGAGATTTCAGCAAACGAGAAGTTTTTTGGAAGCTTGGCAACCCCTTTCAAACGAAAGTGTTCTTCGCCAGTCTCTGCATGGGGTACTTCAAGAGGAAACAAACCATAGAGATAGAACTTAGAACTACTTCATTTTGTCAAGTTTCACGGAGCTAGCACAAACCGTGTTTTATTTAGAGTTTCAAACACATCTATCTATATAGCAGAAAACAGAGTGAAACCTAAAATTTCAAAGTGTTACTGGAAACGAACACTTGAACCTAGAAGAGTGAAAATTGGGCAGCCACGTGGGCTTAGTGAACTGATCATTACCACCAAGTATCATCAAGATTTGGTGAAAAAATGTTTACTGAGATTTCAGCAAACGAGTAGTTTTTTGGAAGCTTGGCAACCCATTTCAAAAGAAACTGTTTTTCGCCAGTCTCTGCATGGGGAACTTCAAGAGGAAACAAACCATAGAGATAGAACTTAGAACTACTTCATTTTGTCAAGTTTCACGGAGCTAGCACACACCGTGTTTGATTTAGTATTTCAAAGACATCTATCTATATAGCAGAAAACAGAGTGAAACCTAAAAATTCAAACTGTTACTGGAAACGAACGCTTGAACCTAGAAGAGTGAAAGTTGGGCAGCCAAGTGGGATTAGTGAACTGATCATTACCACCAAGTATCATCAAGATTTGGTGAAAAAATGTTTGCTGAGATTTCAGCAAACTAGTAGTTTTTTGGAAGCTTGGCAACCCCTTTCAAACGAAAGTGTTTTTCGCCAGTCTCTGCATGGGGTACTTTAAGAGGAAACAAACCATAGAGATAGAACTTAGAACTACTTCATTTTGTCAAGTTTCACGGAGCTAGCACAAACCGTGTTTGATTTAGAGTTTCAAACACATCTATCTATATAGCAGAAAACAGAGTGAAACCTAAAATTTCAAAGTGTTACTGGAAACGAACGCTTGAACCTAGAAGAGTGAAAATTGGGCAGCCAAGTGGGCTTAGTGAACTGATCATTACCACCAAGTATCATCAAGATTTGGTGAAAAAATGTTTGCTGAGATTTCAGCAAACTAGTAGTTTTTTGGAAGCTTGGCAACCCCTTTCAAACGAAAGTGTTTTTCGCCAGTCTCTGCATGGGGTACTTCAAGAGGAAACAAACCATAGAAATAGAACTTAGAACTACTTCATTTTGTCAAGTTTCACGGAGCTAGCACAAACCGTGTTTGATTTAGAGTTTCAAACACATCTATCTATATAGCAGAAACAGAGTGAAACCTAAAATTTCAAAGTGTTACTGGAAACGAACGCTTTAACCTAGAAGAGTGAAAATTGGGCAGCCAAGGGGGATTAGTGAACTGATCATTACCACCAAGTATCATCAAGATTTGGTGAAAAAATGTTTGCTGAGATTTCAGCAAACGATTAGTTTTTCGGAAGCTTGGCAACCCCTTTGAAACGAAAGTGTTCTTCGCCAGTCTCTGCATGGGGTACTTCAAGAGGAAACAAACATAGAGATAGAACTTAGAACTACTTCATTTTGTCAAGTTTCACGGAGCTAGCACAAACCGTGTTTGATTTAGAGTTTCAAACACATCTATCTATATAGCAGAAAACAGAGTGAAACCTAAAATTTCAAAGTGTTACTGGAAACGAACGCTTGAACCTAGAAGAGTGAAAATTGGGCAGCCAAGGGGGATTAGTGAACTGATCATTACCACCAAGTATCATCAAGATTTGGTGAAAAAATGTTTGCTGAGATTTCAGCAAACGATTAGTTTTTCGGAAGCTTGGCAACCCCTTTGAAACGAAAGTGTTCTTCGCCAGTCTCTGCATGGGGTACTTCAAGAGGAAACAAACCATAGAGATAGAACTTAGAACTACTTCATTTTGTCAAGTTTCACGGAGCTAGCACAAACCGTGTTTGATTTAGAGTTTCAAAGACATCTATCTATATAGCAGAAAACAGAGTGAAACCTAAAAATTCAAACTGCTACTGGAAACGAACGCTTGAACCTAGAAGAGTGAAAGTTGGGCAGCCAAGTGGGCTTAGTGAACTGATCATTACCACCAAGTATCATCAAGATTTGGTGAAAAAATGTTTGCTGAGATTTCAGCAAACTAGTAGTTTTTTGGAAGCTTGGCAACCCCTTTCAAATGAAAGTGTTTTTCGCCAGTCTCTGCATGGGGTACTTCAAGAGGAAACAAACCATAGAGATAGAACTTAGAACTACTTCATTTGGTCAAGTTTCAAGGAGCTAGCACAAACCGTGTTTGATTTAGAATTCCAAACACAGCTATCTATGTAGGAGAAAACAGAATGAAACCTAAAAATTCAAATTTTACTGGAAAGGAATGCTTCAACCTAGAAGAATAAAAATTGGGCAGCCAAGTGGGATTAGTGAACTGATCATTACCACCAGGTATCATCAAGATTTGGTGAAAAAATGTTTGCTGAGATTTCAGCAAACTAGTAGTTTTTTGGAAGCTTGGCAACCCCTTTCAAACGAAAGTGTTTTTCGCCAGTCTCTGCATGGGGTACTTCAAGAGGAAACAAACCATAGAGATAGAACTTACAACTACTTCATTTGGTCAAGTTTCAAGGAGCTAGCACAAACCGTGTTTGATTTAGAGTTTCAAAGACATCTATCTATATAGCAGAAAACAGAGTGAAACCTAAAATTTCAAAGTGTTACTGGAAACGAACGCTTGAACTTAGAAGAGTAAAAATTGGGCAGCCAAGTGGGCTTAGTGAACTGATCATTACCACCAATTATCATCAAGTTTTGGTGAAAAAATGTTTGCTGAGATTTCAGCAAACTAGTAGTTTTTTGGAAGCTTGGCAACCCCTTTCAAACGAAAGTGTTTTTCGCCAGTCTCTGCATGGGGTACTTCAAGAGGAAACAAACCATATAGATAGAACTTAGAACTACTTCATTTGCTCAAGTTTCAAGGAGCTAGCACAAACCGTGTTTGATTTAGAGTTTCAAACACATCTATCTATATAGCAGAAAACAGAGTGAAACCTAAAAATTCAAAGTGTTACTGGAAACGAACGCTTGAACCTAGAAGAGTGAAAATTGGGCAGCCAAGTGGGCTTAGTGAACTGATCATTACCACCAAGTATCATCAAGATTTGGTGAAAAAATGTTTGCTGAGATTTCAGCAAACTAGTAGTTTTTTGGAAGCTTGGCACCCCCTTTCAAACGAAAGTGTTCTTCGCCAGTCTCTGCATGGGGTACTTCAAGAGGAAACAAACCATAGAGATATATCTTAGAACTACTTCATTTTGTCAAGTTTTACGGAGCTAGCACAAACCGTGTTTGATTTAGAGTTTCAAACACATCTATCTATGTAACAGAAAACAGAGTGAAACCTAAAAATTCAAACTTTACTGGAAACGAACGCTTGAACCTAGAAGAGTGAAAGTTGGGCAGCCAAGTGGGATTAGTGAACTGATCATTACCACCAAGTATCATCAAGATTTGGTGAAAAAATGTTTGCTGAGATTTCAGCAAACGAGAAGTTTTTTGGAAGCTTGGCAACCCCTTTCAAACGAAAGTGTTCTTCGCCAGTCTCTGCATGGGGTACTTCAAGAGGAAACAAACCATAGAGATAGAACTTAGAACTACTTCATTTTGTCAAGTTTCACGGAGCTAGCACAAACCGTGTTTTATTTAGAGTTTCAAACACATCTATCTATATAGCAGAAAACAGAGTGAAACCTAAAATTTCAAAGTGTTACTGGAAACGAACACTTGAACCTAGAAGAGTGAAAATTGGGCAGCCACGTGGGCTTAGTGAACTGATCATTACCACCAAGTATCATCAAGATTTGGTGAAAAAATGTTTACTGAGATTTCAGCAAACGAGTAGTTTTTTGGAAGCTTGGCAACCCATTTCAAAAGAAACTGTTTTTCGCCAGTCTCTGCATGGGGAACTTCAAGAGGAAACAAACCATAGAGATAGAACTTAGAACTACTTCATTTTGTCAAGTTTCACGGAGCTAGCACACACCGTGTTTGATTTAGTATTTCAAAGACATCTATCTATATAGCAGAAAACAGAGTGAAACCTAAAAATTCAAACTGTTACTGGAAACGAACGCTTGAACCTAGAAGAGTGAAAGTTGGGCAGCCAAGTGGGATTAGTGAACTGATCATTACCACCAAGTATCATCAAGATTTGGTGAAAAAATGTTTGCTGAGATTTCAGCAAACTAGTAGTTTTTTGGAAGCTTGGCAACCCCTTTCAAACGAAAGTGTTTTTCGCCAGTCTCTGCATGGGGTACTTTAAGAGGAAACAAACCATAGAGATAGAACTTAGAACTACTTCATTTTGTCAAGTTTCACGGAGCTAGCACAAACCGTGTTTGATTTAGAGTTTCAAACACATCTATCTATATAGCAGAAAACAGAGTGAAACCTAAAATTTCAAAGTGTTACTGGAAACGAACGCTTGAACCTAGAAGAGTGAAAATTGGGCAGCCAAGTGGGCTTAGTGAACTGATCATTACCACCAAGTATCATCAAGATTTGGTGAAAAAATGTTTGCTGAGATTTCAGCAAACTAGTAGTTTTTTGGAAGCTTGGCAACCCCTTTCAAACGAAAGTGTTTTTCGCCAGTCTCTGCATGGGGTACTTCAAGAGGAAACAAACCATAGAGATAGAACTTAGAACTACTTCATTTTGTCAAGTTTCACGGAGCTAGCACAAACCGTGTTTGATTTAGAGTTTCAAACACATCTATCTATATAGCAGAAAACAGAGTGAAACCTAAAATTTCAAAGTGTTACTGGAAACGAACGCTTGAACCTAGAAGAGTGAAAATTGGGCAGCCAAGTGGGCTTAGTGAACTGATCATTACCACCAAGTATCATCAAGATTTGGTGAAAAAATGTTTGCTGAGATTTCAGCAAACTAGTAGTTTTTTGGAAGCTTGGCACCCCCTTTCAAACAAAAGTGTTCTTCGCCAGTCTCTGCATGGGGTACTTCAAGAGGAAACAAACCATAGAGATAGAACTTAGAACTACTTCATTTTGTCAAGTTTCACGGAGCTAGCACAAACCGTGTTTGATTTAGAGTTTCAAACACATCTATCTATATAACAGAAAACAGAGTGAAACCTAAAAATTCAAACTGTTACTGGAAACGAACGCTTGAGCCTAGAAGAGTGAAAGTTGGGCAGCCAAGTGGGATTAGTGAACTGATCATTAACACCAAGTATCATCAAGATTTGTTGAAAAAATGTTTGCTGAGATTTCAGCAAACTAGTAGTTTTTTGGAAGCTTGGCAACCCCTTTCAAACGAAAGTGTTTTTCGCCAGTCTCTGCATGGGGTACTTCAAGAGGAAACAAACCATAGAAATAGAACTTAGAACTACTTCATTTTGTCAAGTTTCACGGAGCTAGCACAAACCGTGTTTGATTTAGAGTTTCAAACACATCTATCTATATAGCAGAAAACAGAGTGAAACCTAAAATTTCAAAGTGTTACTGGAAACGAACGCTTTAACCTAGAAGAGTGAAAATTGGGCAGCCAAGGGGGATTAGTGAACTGATCATTACCACCAAGTATCATCAAGATTTGGTGAAAAAATGTTTGCTGAGATTTCAGCAAACGATTAGTTTTTCGGAAGCTTGGCAACCCCTTTGAAACGAAAGTGTTCTTCGCCAGTCTCTGCATGGGGTACTTCAAGAGGAAACAAACATAGAGATAGAACTTAGAACTACTTCATTTTGTCAAGTTTCACGGAGCTAGCACAAACCGTGTTTGATTTAGAGTTTCAAACACATCTATCTATATAGCAGAAAACAGAGTGAAACCTAAAATTTCAAAGTGTTACTGGAAACGAACGCTTGAACCTAGAAGAGTGAAAATTGGGCAGCCAAGGGGGATTAGTGAACTGATCATTACCACCAAGTATCATCAAGATTTGGTGAAAAAATGTTTGCTGAGATTTCAGCAAACGATTAGTTTTTCGGAAGCTTGGCAACCCCTTTGAAACGAAAGTGTTCTTCGCCAGTCTCTGCATGGGGTACTTCAAGAGGAAACAAACCATAGAGATAGAACTTAGAACTACTTCATTTTGTCAAGTTTCACGGAGCTAGCACAAACCGTGTTTGATTTAGAGTTTCAAAGACATCTATCTATATAGCAGAAAACAGAGTGAAACCTAAAAATTCAAACTGCTACTGGAAACGAACGCTTGAACCTAGAAGAGTGAAAGTTGGGCAGCCAAGTGGGCTTAGTGAACTGATCATTACCACCAAGTATCATCAAGATTTGGTGAAAAAATGTTTGCTGAGATTTCAGCAAACTAGTAGTTTTTTGGAAGCTTGGCAACCCCTTTCAAATGAAAGTGTTTTTCGCCAGTCTCTGCATGGGGTACTTCAAGAGGAAACAAACCATAGAGATAGAACTTAGAACTACTTCATTTGGTCAAGTTTCAAGGAGCTAGCACAAACCGTGTTTGATTTAGAATTCCAAACACAGCTATCTATGTAGGAGAAAACAGAATGAAACCTAAAAATTCAAATTTTACTGGAAAGGAATGCTTCAACCTAGAAGAATAAAAATTGGGCAGCCAAGTGGGATTAGTGAACTGATCATTACCACCAGGTATCATCAAGATTTGGTGAAAAAATGTTTGCTGAGATTTCAGCAAACTAGTAGTTTTTTGGAAGCTTGGCAACCCCTTTCAAACGAAAGTGTTTTTCGCCAGTCTCTGCATGGGGTACTTCAAGAGGAAACAAACCATAGAGATAGAACTTACAACTACTTCATTTGGTCAAGTTTCAAGGAGCTAGCACAAACCGTGTTTGATTTAGAGTTTCAAAGACATCTATCTATATAGCAGAAAACAGAGTGAAACCTAAAATTTCAAAGTGTTACTGGAAACGAACGCTTGAACTTAGAAGAGTAAAAATTGGGCAGCCAAGTGGGCTTAGTGAACTGATCATTACCACCAATTATCATCAAGTTTTGGTGAAAAAATGTTTGCTGAGATTTCAGCAAACTAGTAGTTTTTTGGAAGCTTGGCAACCCCTTTCAAACGAAAGTGTTTTTCGCCAGTCTCTGCATGGGGTACTTCAAGAGGAAACAAACCATATAGATAGAACTTAGAACTACTTCATTTGCTCAAGTTTCAAGGAGCTAGCACAAACCGTGTTTGATTTAGAGTTTCAAACACATCTATCTATATAGCAGAAAACAGAGTGAAACCTAAAAATTCAAAGTGTTACTGGAAACGAACGCTTGAACCTAGAAGAGTGAAAATTGGGCAGCCAAGTGGGCTTAGTGAACTGATCATTACCACCAAGTATCATCAAGATTTGGTGAAAAAATGTTTGCTGAGATTTCAGCAAACTAGTAGTTTTTTGGAAGCTTGGCACCCCCTTTCAAACGAAAGTGTTCTTCGCCAGTCTCTGCATGGGGTACTTCAAGAGGAAACAAACCATAGAGATATATCTTAGAACTACTTCATTTTGTCAAGTTTTACGGAGCTAGCACAAACCGTGTTTGATTTAGAGTTTCAAACACATCTATCTATGTAACAGAAAACAGAGTGAAACCTAAAAATTCAAACTTTACTGGAAACGAACGCTTGAACCTAGAAGAGTGAAAGTTGGGCAGCCAAGTGGGATTAGTGAACTGATCATTACCACCAAGTATCATCAAGATTTGGTGAAAAAATGTTTGCTGAGATTTCAGCAAACGAGAAGTTTTTTGGAAGCTTGGCAACCCCTTTCAAACGAAAGTGTTCTTCGCCAGTCTCTGCATGGGGTACTTCAAGAGGAAACAAACCATAGAGATAGAACTTAGAACTACTTCATTTTGTCAAGTTTCACGGAGCTAGCACAAACCGTGTTTTATTTAGAGTTTCAAACACATCTATCTATATAGCAGAAAACAGAGTGAAACCTAAAATTTCAAAGTGTTACTGGAAACGAACACTTGAACCTAGAAGAGTGAAAATTGGGCAGCCACGTGGGCTTAGTGAACTGATCATTACCACCAAGTATCATCAAGATTTGGTGAAAAAATGTTTACTGAGATTTCAGCAAACGAGTAGTTTTTTGGAAGCTTGGCAACCCATTTCAAAAGAAACTGTTTTTCGCCAGTCTCTGCATGGGGAACTTCAAGAGGAAACAAACCATAGAGATAGAACTTAGAACTACTTCATTTTGTCAAGTTTCACGGAGCTAGCACACACCGTGTTTGATTTAGTATTTCAAAGACATCTATCTATATAGCAGAAAACAGAGTGAAACCTAAAAATTCAAACTGTTACTGGAAACGAACGCTTGAACCTAGAAGAGTGAAAGTTGGGCAGCCAAGTGGGATTAGTGAACTGATCATTACCACCAAGTATCATCAAGATTTGGTGAAAAAATGTTTGCTGAGATTTCAGCAAACTAGTAGTTTTTTGGAAGATTGGCAACCCCTTTCAAACGAAAGTGTTTTTCGCCAGTCTCTGCATGGGGTACTTCAAGAGGAAACAAACCATAGAGATAGAACTTAGAACTACTTCATTTTGTCAAGTTTCACGGAGCTAGCACAAACCGTGTTTGATTTAGAGTTTCAAAGACATCTATCTATATAGCAGAAAACAGAGTGAAACCTAAAATTTCAAAGTGTTACTGGAAACGAACGCTTGAACCTAGAAGAGTGAAAATTGGGCAGCCAAGTGGGCTTAGTGAACTGATCATTACCACCAAGTATCATCAAGATTTGGTGAAAAAATGTTTGCTGAGATTTCAGCAAACTAGTAGTTTTTTGGAAGCTTGGCACCCCCTTTCAAATGAAAGTGTTCTTCGCCATTCTCTGCATGGGGTACTTCAAGAGGAAACAAACCATAGAGATAGAACTTAGAACTACTTCATTTTGTCAAGTTTCACGGAGCTAGCACAAACCGTGTTTGATTTAGAGTTTCAAACACATCTATCTATATAACAGAAAACAGAGTGAAACCTAAAAATTCAAACTGTTACTGGAAACGAACGCTTGAGCCTAGAAGAGTGAAAGTTGGGCAGCCAAGTGGGATTAGTGAACTGATCATTACCACCAAGTATCATCAAGATTTGTTGAAAAAATGTTTGCTGAGATTTCAGCAAACTAGTAGTTTTTTGGAAGCTTGGCAACCCCTTTCAAACGAAAGTGTTTTTCGCCAGTCTCTGCATGGGGTACTTCAAGAGGAAACAAACCATAGAAATAGAACTTACAACTACTTCATTTTGTCAAGTTTCACAGAGCTAGCACAAACCGTGTTTGATTTAGAGTTTCAAAGACATCTATCTATATAGCAGAAAACAGAGTGAAACCTAAAATTTCAAAGTGTTACTGGAAACGAACGCTTGAACCTAGAAGAGTGAAAGTTGGGCAGCCAAGTGGGCTTAGTGAACTGATCATTACCACCAAGTATCATCAAGATTTGGTGAAAAAATGTTTGCTGAGATTTCAGCAAACTAGTAGTTTTTTGGAAGCTTGGCAACCCCTTTCAAATGAAAGTGTTTTTCGCCAGTCTCTGCATGGGGTACTTCAAGAGGAAACAAACCATAGAGATAGAACTTAGAACTACTTCATTTGGTCAAGTTTCAAGGAGCTAGCACAAACCGTGTTTGATTTAGAATTCCAAACACAGCTATCTATGTAGGAGAAAACAAAATGAAACCTAAAAATTCAAACTTTTACTGGAAATGAATGCTTCAACCTAGAAGAATAAAAATTGGGCAGCCAAGTGGGATTAGTGAACTGATCATTACCACCATGTATCATCAAGATTTGGTGAAAAAATGTTTGCTGAGATTTCAGCAAACTAGTAGTTTTTTGGAAGCTTGGCAACCCCTTTCAAACGAAAGTGTTTTTCGCCAGTCTCTGCATGGGGTACTTCAAGAGGAAACAAACCATAGAGATAGAACTTACAACTACTTCATTTGGTCAAGTTTCAAGGAGCTAGCACAAACCGTGTTTGATTTAGAGTTTCAAAGACATCTATCTATATAGCAGAAAACAGAGTGAAACCTAAAATTTCAAAGTGTTACTGGAAACGAACGCTTGAACCTAGAAGAGTAAAAATTGGGCAGCCAAGTGGGCTTAGTGAACTGATCATTACCACCAAGTATCATCAAGTTTTGGTGAAAAAATGTTTGCTGAGATTTCAGCAAACTAGTAGTTTTTTGGAAGCTTGGCAACCCCTTTCAAACGAAAGTGTTTTTCGCCAATCTCTGCATGGGGTACTTCAAGATTAAACAAACCATAGAGATAGAACTTAGAACTACTTCATTTGCTCAAGTTTCAAGGAGCTAGCACAAACCGTGTTTGATTTAGAGTTTCAAACACATCTATCTATATAGCAGAAAACAGAGTGAAACCTAAAAATTCAAAGTGTTACTGGAAACGAACGCTTGAACCTAGAAGAGTGAAAATTGGGCAGCCAAGTGGGATTAGTGAACTGATCATTACCACCAAGTATCATCAAGATTTGTTGAAAAAATGTTTGCTGAGATTTCAGCAAACTAGTAGTTTTTTGGAAGCTTGGCAACCCCTTTCAAACGAAAGTGTTTTTCGCCAGTCTCTGCATGGGGTACTTCAAGAGGAAACAAACCATAGAGATAGAACTTACAACTACTTCATTTGGTCAAGTTTCAAGGAGCTAGCACAAAACGTGTTTGATTTAGAGTTTCAAAGACATCTATCTATATAGCAGAAAATAGAGTGAAACCTAAAATTTCAAAGTGTTACTGGAAACGAACGCTTGAACCTAGAAGAGTAAAAATTGGGCAGCCAAGTGGGCTTAGTGAACTGATCATTACCACCAAGTATCATCAAGTTTTGGTGAAAAAATGTTTGCTGAGATTTCAGCAAACTAGTAGTTTTTTGGAAGCTTGGCAACCCCTTTCAAACGAAAGTGTTTTTCGCCAGTCTCTGCATGGGGTACTTCAAGAGGAAACAAACAATAGAGATAGAACTTAGAACTACTTCATTTGCTCAAGTTTCAAGGAGCTAGCACAAACCGTGTTTGATTTAGAGTTTCAAACACATCTATCTATATAGCAGAAAACAGAGTGAAACCTAAAAATTCAAAGTGTTACTGGAAACGAACGCTTGAACCTAGAAGAGTGAAAATTGGGCAGCCAAGTGGGCTTAGTGAACTGATCATTACCACCAAGTATCATCAAGATTTGGTGAAAAAATGTTTGCTGAGATTTCAGCAAACTAGTAGTTTTTTGGAAGCTTGGCACCCCCTTTCAAACGAAAGTGTTCTTCGCCAGTCTCTGCATGGGGTACTTCAAGAGGAAACAAACCATAGAGATAGAACTTAGAACTACTTCATTTTGTCAAGTTTTACGGAGCTAGCACAAACCGTGTTTGATTTAGAGTTTCAAACACAACTATCTATATAACAGAAAACAGACTGAAACCTAAAAATTCAAACTGTTACTGGAAACGAACGCTTGAACCTAGAAGAGTGAAAGTTGGGCAGCCAAGTGGGATTAGTGAACTGATCATTACCACCAAGTATCATCAAGATTTGGTGAAAAAATGTTTGCTGAGATTTCAGCAAACGAGAAGTTTTTTGGAAGCTTGGCAACCCCTTTCAAACGAAAGTGTTCTTCGCCAGTCTCTGCATGGGGTACTTCAAGAGGAAACAAACCATAGAGATAGAACTTAGAACTACTTCATTTTGTCAAGTTTCACGGAGCTAGCACAAACCGTGTTTGATTTAGAGTTTCAAACACATCTATCTATATAGCAGAAAACAGAGTGAAACCTAAAATTTCAAAGTGTTACTGGAAACGAACGCTTGAACCTAGAAGAGTGAAAATTGGGCAGCCAATTGGGCTTAGTGAACTGATCATTACCACCAAGTATCATCAAGATTTGGTGAAAAAATGTTTGCTGAGATTTCAGCAAACGAGTAGTTTTTTGGAAGCTTGGCAACCCATTTCAAAAGAAACTGTTTTTCGCCAGTCTCTGCATGGGGAACTTCAAGAGGAAACAAACCATAGAGATAGAACTTAGAACTACTTCATTTTGTCAAGTTTCACGGAGCTAGCACAAACCGTGTTTGATTTAGAGTTTCAAAGACATCTATCTATATAGCAGAAAACAGAGTGAAACCTAAAAATTCAAACTGTTACTGGAAACCAACGCTTGAACCTAGAAGAGTGAAAGTTGGGCAGCCAAGTGGGATTAGTGAACTGATCATTACCACCAAGTATCATCAAGATTTGGTGAAAAAATGTTTGCTGAGATTTCAGCAAACGATTAGTTTTTCGGAAGCTTGGCAACCCCTTTGAAACGAAAGTGTTCTTCGCCAGTCTCTGCATGGGGTACTTCAAGATTAAACAAACCATAGAGATAGAACTTAGAACTACTTCATTTTGTCAAGTTTCACGGAGCTAGCACAAACCGTGTTTGATTTAGAGTTTCAAACACATCTATCTATATAGCAGAAAACAGAGTGAAACCTAAAAATTCAAACTGCTACTGGAAACGAACGCTTGAACCTAGAAGAGTGAAAGTTGGGCAGCCAAGTGGGCTTAGTGAACTGATCATTACCACCAAGTATCATCAAGATTTGGTGAAAAAATGTTAGCTGAGATTTCAGCAAACTAGTAGTTTTTTGGAAGCTTGGCAACCCCTTTCAAATGAAAGTGTTTTTCGCCAGTCTCTGCATGGGGTACTTCAAGAGGAAACAAACCATAGAGATAGAACTTAGAACTACTTCATTTTGTCAAGTTTCACGGAGCTATCACAAACCGTGTTTGATTTAGAATTCCAAACACAGCTATCTATGTAGGAGAAAACAGAATGAAACCTAAAAATTCAAACTTTTACTGGAAACGAATGCTTCAACCTAGAAGAATAAAAATTGGGCAGCCAAGTGGGAATAGTGAACTGATCATTACCACCAAGTATCATCAAGATTTGGTGAAAAAATGTTTGCTGAGATTTCAGCAAACTAGTAGTTTTTTGGAAGCTTGGCAACCCCTTTCAAACGAAAGTGTTTTTCGCCAGTCTCTGCATGGGGTACTTCAAGAGGAAACAAACCATAGAGATAGAACTTACAACTACTTCATTTGGTCAAGTTTCAAGGAGCTAGCACAAACCGTGTTTGATTTAGAGTTTCAAAGACATCTATCTATATAGCAGAAAACAGAGTGAAACCTAAAATTTCAAAGTGTTACTGGAAACGAACGCTTGAACCTAGAAGAGTAAAAATTGGGCAGCCAAGTGGGCTTAGTGAACTGATCATTACCACCAAGTATCATCAAGTTTTGGTGAAAAAATGTTTGCTGAAATTTCAGCAAACTAGTAGTTTTTTGGAAGCTTGGCAACCCCTTTCAAACGAAAGTGTTTTTCGCCAGTCTCTGCATGGGGTACTTCAAGAGGAAACAAACAATAGAGATAGAACTTAGAACTACTTCATTTGCTCAAGTTTCAAGGAGCTAGCACAAACCGTGTTTGATTTAGAGTTTCAAACACATCTATCTATATAGCAGAAAACAGAGTGAAACCTAAAAATTCAAAGTGTTACTGGAAACGAACGCTTGAACCTAGAAGAGTGAAAATTGGGCAGCCAAGTGGGCTTAGTGAACTGATCATTACCACCAAGTATCATCAAGATTTGGTGAAAAAATATTTGCTGAGATTTCAGCAAACTAGTAGTTTTTTGGAAGCTTGGCACCCCCTTTCAAACGAAAGTGTTCTTCGCCAGTCTCTGCATGGGGTACTTCAAGAGGAAACAAACCATAGAGACAGAACTTAGAACTACTTCATTTTGTCAAGTTTTACGGAGCTAGCACAAACCGTGTTTGATTTAGAGTTTCAAACACATCTATCTATATAACAGAAAACAGAGTGAAACCTAAAAATTCAAACTGTTACTGGAAACGAACGCTTGAACCTAGAAGAGTGAAAGTTGGGCAGCCAAGTGGGATTAGTGAACTGATCATTACCACCAAGTATCATCAAGATTTGGTGAAAAAATGTTTGCTGAGATTTCAGCAAACGAGAAGTTTTTTGGAAGCTTGGCAACCCCTTTCAAACGAAAGTGTTCTTCGCCAGTCTCTGCATGGGGTACTTCAAGAGGAAACAAACCATAGAGATAGAACTTAGAACTACTTCATTTTGTCAAGTTTCACGGAGCTAGCACAAACCGTGTTTGATTTAGAGTTACAAACACATCTATCTATATAGCAGAAAACAGAGTGAAACCTAAAATTTCAAAGTGTTACTGGAAACGAACGCTTGAACCTAGAAGAGTGAAAATTGGGCATCCAAGTGGGCTTAGTGACCTGATCATTACCACCAAGTATCATCAAGATTTGGTGAAAAAATGTTTGCTGAGATTTCAGCAAACGAGAAGTTTTTTGGAAGCTTGGCAACCCCTTTCAAACGAAAGTGTTCTTCGCCAGTCTCTGCATGGGGTACTTCAAGAGGAAACAAACCATAGAGATAGAACTTAGAACTACTTCATTTTGTCAAGTTTCACGGAGCTAGCACAAACCGTGTTTGATTTAGAGTTTCAAACACATCTATCTATATAGCAGAAAACAGAGTGAAACCTAAAATTTCAAAGTGTTACTGGAAACGAACGCTTGAACCTAGAAGAGTGAAAATTGGGCAGCCAAGTGGGCTTAGTGAACTGATCATTACCACCAAGTATCATCAAGATTTGGTGAAAAAATGTTTGCTGAGATTTCAGCAAACTAGTAGTTTTTTGGAAGCTTGGCAACCCCTTTCAAACGAAAGTGTTCTTCGCCAGTCTCTGCATGGGGTACTTCAAGAGGAAACAAACCATAGAGATAGAACTTAGAACTACTTCATTTTGTCAAGTTTCACGGAGCTAGCACAAACCGTGTTTGATTTAGAATTCCAAACACAGCTATCTATGTAGGAGAAAACAGAATGAAACCTAAAAATTCAAACTTTTACTGGAAACGAATGCTTCAACCTAGAAGAATAAAAATTGGGCAGCCAAGTGGGATTAGTGAACTGATCATTACCACCAAGTATCATCAAGATTTGGTGAAAAAATGTTTGCTGAGATTTCAGCAAACTAGTAGTTTTTTGGAAGCTTGGCAACCCCTTTCAAACGAAAGTGTTTTTCGCCAGTCTCTGCATGGGGTACTTCAAGAGGAAACAAACCATAGAGATAGAACTTAGAACTACTTCATTTTGTCAAGTTTTACGGAGCTAGCACAAACCGTGTTTGATTTAGAGTTTCAAACACATCTATCTATATAACAGAAAACAGAGTGAAACCTAAAAATTCAAACTGTTACTGGAAACGAACGCTTGAACCTAGAAGAGTGAAAGTTGGGCAGCCAAGTGGGATTAGTGAACTGATCATTACCACCAAGTATCATCAAGATTTGGTGAAAAAATGTTTGCTGAGATTTCAGCAAACGAGAAGTTTTTTGGAAGCTTGGCAACCCCTTTCAAACGAAAGTGTTCTTCGCCAGTCTCTGCATGGGGTACTTCAAGAGGAAACAAACCATAGAGATAGAACTTAGAACTACTTCATTTTGTCAAGTTTCACGGAGCTAGCACAAACCGTGTTTGATTTAGAGTTTCAAACACATCTATCTATATAGCAGAAAACAGAGTGAAACCTAAAATTTCAAAGTGTTACTGGAAACGAACGCTTGAACCTAGAAGAGTGAAAATTGGGCATCCAAGTGGGCTTAGTGACCTGATCATTACCACCAAGTATCATCAAGATTTGGTGAAAAAATGTTTGCTGAGATTTCAGCAAACGAGAAGTTTTTTGGAAGCTTGGCAACCCCTTTCAAACGAAAGTGTTCTTCGCCAGTCTCTGCATGGGGTACTTCAAGAGGAAACAAACCATAGAGATAGAACTTAGAACTACTTCATTTTGTCAAGTTTCACGGAGCTAGCACAAACCGTGTTTGATTTAGTGTTTCAAACACATCTATCTATATAGCAGAAAACAGAGTGAAACCTAAAATTTCAAAGTGTTACTGGAAACGAACGCTTGAACCTAGAAGAGTGAAATTTGGGCAGCCAAGTGGGCTTAGTGAACTGATCATTACCACCAAGTATCATCAAGATTTGGTGAAAAAATGTTTGCTGAGATTTCAGCAAACTAGTAGTTTTTTGGAAGCTTGGCAACCCCTTTCAAACGAAAGTGTTCTTCGCCAGTCTCTGCATGGGGTACTTCAAGAGGAAACAAACCATAGAGATAGAACTTAGAACTACTTCATTTTGTCAAGTTTCACGGAGCTAGCACAAACCGTGTTTGATTTAGAGTTTCAAACACATCTATCTATATAACAGAAAACAGAGTGAAACCTAAAAATTCAAACTGTTACTGGAAACGAACGCTTGAGCCTAGAAGAGTGAAAGTTGGGCAGCCAAGTGGGATTAGTGAACTGATCATTACCACCAAGTATCATCAAGATTTGTTGAAAAAATGTTTGCTGAGATTTCAGCAAACTAGTAGTTTTTTGGAAGCTTGGCAACCCCTTTCAAACGAAAGTGTTCTTCGCCAGTCTCTGCATGGGGTACTTCAAGAGGAAACAAACCATAGAGATAGAACTTAGAACTACTTCATTTTGTCAAGTTTCACGGAGCTAGCACAAACCGTGTTTGATTTAGAGTTTCAAACACATCTATCTATATAGCAGAAAACAGAGTGAAACCTAAAATTTCAAAGTGTTACTGGAAACGAACGCTTGAACCTAGAAGAGTGAAAATTGGGCAGCCAAGTGGGATTAGTGAACTGATCATTACCACCAAGTATCATCAAGATTTGGTGAAAAAATGTTTGCTGAGATTTCAGCAAACGATTAGTTTTTCGGAAGCTTGGCAACCCCTTTGAAACAAAAGTGTTCTTCGCCAGTCTCTGCATGGGGTACTTCAAGAGGAAACAAACCATAGAGATAGAACTTAGAACTACTTCATTTTGTCATGTTTCACGGAGCTAGCACAAACCGTGTTTGATTTAGAGTTTCAAAGACATCTATCTATATAGCAGAAAACAGAGTGAAACCTAAAAATTCAAACTGCTACTGGAAACGAACGCTTGAACCTAGAAGAGTGAAAGTTGGGCAGCCAAGTGGGCTTATTGAACTGATCATTACCACCAAGTATCATCAAGATTTGGTGAAAAAATGTTTGCTGAGATTTCAGCAAACTAGTAGTTTTTTGGAAGCTTGGCAACCCCTTTCAAATGAAAGTGTTTTTCGCCAGTCTCTGCATGGGGTACTTCAAGAGGAAACAAACCATAGAGATAGAACTTAGAACTACTTCATTTGGTCAAGTTTCAAGGAGCTAGCACAAACCGTGTTTGATTTAGAATTCCAAACACAGCTATCTATGTAGGAGAAAACAGAATGAAACCTAAAAATTCAAACTTTTACTGGAAACGAATGCTTCAACCTAGAAGAATAAAAATTGGGCAGCCAAGTGGGATTAGTGAACTGATCATTACCACCAAGTATCATCAAGATTTGGTGAAAAAATGTTTGCTGAGATTTCAGCAAACTAGTAGTTTTTTGGAAGCTTGGCAACCCCTTTCAAACGAAAGTGTTTTTCGCCAGTCTCTGCATGGGGTACTTCAAGAGGAAACAAACCATAGAGATAGAACTTACAACTACTTTATTTGGTCAAGTTTCAAGGAGCTAGCACAAACCGTGTTTGATTTAGAGTTTCAAAGACATCTATCTATATAGCAGAAAACAGAGTGAAACCTAAAATTTCAAAGTGTTACTGGAAACGAACGCTTGAACCTAGAAGAGTAAAAATTGGGCAGTCAAGTGGGCTTAGTGAACTGATCATTACCACCAAGTATCATCAAGTTTTGGTGAAAAAATGTTTGCTGAGATTTCAG
>NW_027511876.1:0-20178 GCF_048772815.1 Callospermophilus lateralis
CACTTGGCTCACCAAATTTTGTTCTTCTAGGTTGAAGCGTTTGTCTACAGTAGTCGTTTTTATATTTAGGTTCCACTCTGTTCTCTCATATATAGATAGATGAATTTGGAACTCTAAATCCAACATGGTTTGTAGTAGCTCTTTGAAACTTGAAAAAATAAAGGAGTTCTGAGTTTTGTCTCTATGGTTTGTTTCCTCTTCAAGTAGCCCTAGTCTCAGACTCGGGAAAAGCACTTTCATTGAGAGGGGTTGCCAAGCTTCTAAGAAATAACGAGTTTCCGAAGTACCAGCAAATATTTTTCACCCAATCTTGATGATACTGGTTGCTAATGATCAGTACACAAATCCCACTTGGCTCCCCAAATTGTGTTTTTCTAGGTTGAAGCGTTCGCCTACAGTAGAAATTTTTATATTTAGGTTTCCCTCTGTTCTCTCATATATAGATATATGAATTTGGAACTCTAAATCCAACATGGTTTGTAGTAGCTCTTTGAAACTTGACAAAATAAAGGAGTTCTCAGTTTTGTCTCTATGGTTTGTTTCCTCTTCAAGTAGCCCTAGGCACAGACTGTGGAAGCACTTTCATTGAGAGGGGTTGCCAAGCTTCTAAGAAATAACGAGTTTCCGAAATACCAGCAAATATTTTTTCACCCAATCTTGATGATACTTGGTGGAAATGATCAGTACACAGATCCCACTTGGCTCACCAAATTTTGTTCTTCTAGGTTGAAGCGTTCGTCTACAGTAGCAGTTTTTATATTTAGGTTTCACTCTGTTCTCTCATATATAGATAGATGAATTTGGAACTCTAAATCCAACATGGTTTGTAGTAGCTCTTTGAAACTTGACAAAATAAAGAGTTCTGAGTTTTGTTTCTATGGTTTGTTTCCTCTTCATGTAGCCCTAGGCACAGACTGTGGAAAAACACTTTCATTGAGAGGGGTGGCAAAGCTTCTAAGAAATAACGAGTTTCCGAAATATCAGCAAATATTTTTTCACCCAATCTTGATGATACTTGGTGGTAATGATCAGTACACAGTACCCACTTGGCTCACCAAATTTTGTTCTTCTAGGTTGAAGCGTTCGTCTACAGTAGCCGTTTTTATATTTAGGTTTCACTCTGTTCTCTCATATATAGATAGATGAATTTGGAACTCTAAATGCAACATGGTTTGTAGTAGCTCATTGAAACTTGACAAAATAAAGGAGTTCTGAGTTTTGTCTCTATGGTTTGTTTCCTCTTCAAGAGGCCTAGGCACAGACTGTTAAAAAGCACTTTAATTGAGTGGGGTTGCCAAGCTTCTGAGAAATAACGAGTTTCCGAAATACCAGCAAATATTTTTTCACCCAATCTTGATGATACATGTTGCTAATGATCAGAACACAGATCCCACTTGGCTCACCAAATTATGTTCTTGTAGGTTGAAGCGTTCGTCTACAGTAGCAGTTTTTATATTTAGGTTTCCCTCTGTTCTCTCCTGTATAGATAGATGAATTTGGAACTCTAAATCCAACATGGTTTGTAGTAGCTCTTTGAAACTTGACAAAATAAAGGAGTTCTCAGTTTTGTCTCTATGGATTGTTTCCTCTTCAATTAGCACTAGGCACACACTGTGGAAAAGCACTTTCATTGAGAGGGGTTGCCAAGCTTCTAAGAAATAACGAGTTTCGGAAATACCAGCAAATATTTTTTCACCCAATCTTGATGATACTTGTTGCTAATGATCAGTACACAAATCCCACTTGGCTAACCAAATTGTGTTCTTCTAGGTTGAAGCGTTCGTCTACAGTAGCAGTTTTTATATTTAGGTTTCTCTCTGTTCTCTCCTATATAGATAGATGAATTTGGAACTCTAAATCCAACATGGATTGTAGTAGCTCTTTGAAACTTGTCAAAATAAAGGAGTTCTCAGTTTTGTCTCTATGGTTTGTTTCCTCTTCAAGTAGCCCTAGGCACAGACTGTGGAAAAGCACTTTCATTGAGAGGGGTTGCCAAGCTTCTAAGAAATAACGAGTTTCCAAAATACCAGCCAATAGTTTTTCACCCAATCTTGATGATACTTGGTGGGAATGATCAGTACACAGATCCCCCTTGGCTCACCAAATTTTGTTATTCTAGGTTGAAGCGTTCGTCTACAGTAGCAGTTTTTATATTTAGGTTTCACTCTGATCTCTCATATATAGATAGATGAATTTGGAACTCTAAATCTAACATGGTTTGTAGTAGCTCTTTGAAACTTGACAAAATAAAGAGTTCTGAGTTTTGTTTCTATGGTTTGTTTCCTCTTCACGTAGCCCTAGGCACAGACTGTGGAAGCACTTTCATTGAGAGGTGTTGCCAAGCTTCTAAGAAATAACGAGTTTCCGAAATACCAGCAAATATTTTTTCACCCAATCTTGATGATACTTGGTGGGAATGATCAGTACACAGATCCCACTTGGCTCACCAAATTTTGTTCTTCTAGGTTGAAGTGTTCGTCTACAGTAGCAGTTTTTATATTTAGGTTTCACTCTGTTCTCTCATATATAGATAGATGAATTTGGAACTCTAAATCCAACATGGTTTGTAGTAGCTCTTTGAAACTTGACAAAATAAAAAGTTCTGAGTTTTGTTTCTATGGTTTGTTTCCTCTTCATGTAGCCCTAGGCACAGACTGTGGAAAACCACTTCATTGAGAGGGGTGGCCAAGCTTCTAAGAAATAACGAGTTTCCGAAATATCAGCAAATATTTTTTCACCCAATCTTGATGATACTTGGTGGTAATGATCAGTACACAGTACCCACTTGGCTCACCAAATTTTGTTCTTCTAGGTTGAAGCGTTCGTCTACAGTAGCAGTTTTTATATTTAGGTTTCCTTCTGTTTTCTCCTGTATAGATAGATGAATTTGGAACTCTAAATCCAACATGGTTTGTAGTAGCTCTTTGAAACTGGACAAAATAAAGGAGTTCTCAGTTTTGTCCCTATGGATTGTTTCCTCTTCAATTAGCACTAGGCACCCACTGTGGAAAAGCATTTTCATTGAGAGGGGTTGCCAAGCTTCTAAGAAATAACGAGTTTCCGAAGTACCAGCAAATATTTTTTCACCCAATCTTGATGATACAGGTTGCTAATGATCAGTACACAAATCCCAATTGGCTCACAAAATTTTGTTCTTCTAGGTTGAAGCGTTCGTCTACAGTAGCAGTTTTTATTTTTAGGTTTCTCTCTGTTCTCTCCTATATAGATAGATGAATTTGGAACTCTAAATCCAACATGGATTGTAGTAGCTCTTTGAAACTTGACAAAATAAAGGAGTTCTCAGTTTTGTCTCTATGGTTTGTTTCCTCTTCAAGTAGACCTAGGCACAGACAGCGGAAAAGCACTTTCATTGAGAGGGGTTGCCAAGCTTCTAAGAAATAACGAGTTTCCGAAATACCAGCAAATATTTTTTCACCCAATCTTGATGATACTTGGTGGTAATGATCAGTACACAGATCCCACTTGGCTCACCAAATTTTGTTCTTCTAGGTTGAAGCGTTCGTCTACAGTAGCAATTTTTATATTTAGGTTTCTCTCTGTTCTCTCCTATATAGATAGATGAATTTGGAACTCTAAATCCAACATGGATTGTAGTAGCACTTTGAAACTTGACAAAATAAAGGAGTTCTCAGTTTTGTCTCTATGGTTTGTTTCCTCTTCACGTAGCCCTAGGCACAGACTGTGGAAGCACTTTCATTGAGATGGGTTGCCAAGATTCATAGAAATAACGTGTTTCCAAAATACCAGCAAATATTTTTTCACACAATCTTGATGATACTTGGTGGTAATGATCAGTACACAAATCCTACTTGGCTCACCAAATTTTGTTCTTCTAGGTTGAATCGTTCGGCTACAGTAGCAGTTTTTATATTTAGGTTTCCCTCTGTTCTCTGCTATATAGATAGATGAATTTGAAACTTTAAATCCAACATGGATTGTAGTAGCTCTTTGAAACTTGACAAAATAAAGGAGTTCTCAGTTTTGTCTCTATGGTTTGTTTCCTCTTCAAGTAGCCCTAGGCGCAGACTGTGGAAAAGCACTTTCATTGAGAGGGGTTGCCAAGCTTCTAAGAAATAACGAGTTTCTGAAATACCAGCGAATATTTTTTCACCCAATCTTGATGATACTTTGTGGTAATGATCAGTACACAAATCCCACTTGGCTCACCAAATTTTGTTCTTCTAGGTTGAAGCGTTCGTCTACAGTAGCAGTTTTTATATTTAGGTTTCCCTCTGTTCTCTTCTATATAGAAAGATGAATTTGGAACTCTAAATCCAACATGGTTTGTAGTAGCTCTTTGAAACTTGACAAAATAAAGGAGTTCTCAGTTTTGTCTCTAGGGATTGTTTCCTCTTCAATTAGCACTAGGCACACACTGTGGAAAAGCACTTTCATTGAGAGGGGTTGCCAAGCTTCTAAGAAATAAGGAGTTTCTGAAATACCAGCAAATATTTTTTCACCCAATCTTGATGATACTTGTTGCTAATGATCAGTACACAAATCCCACTTGGCTCACCAAATTGTGTTCTGCTAGGTTGAAGCGTTCGCCTACAGTAGCAGTTTTTATATTTAGGTTTCCCTCTCTTCTCTCCTATATAGATATATGAATTTGGAACTCTAAATCCAACATGGTTTGTAGTAGCTCTTTGAAACTTGACAAAATAAAGGAGTTCTCAGTTTTGTCTCTATGGTTTGTTTCCTCTTCAAGTAGCCCTAGGCACAGACTGTGGAAAAGCACTTTCATTGAGAGAGTTTGCCAAGCTTCTAAGAAATTACAAGTTTCCGAAATACCAGCAAATATTTTTTCACCCAATCTTGATGATACTTGGTGGTAGTGATCAGTACAGAAATCCCAATTGGCTCACCAAATTTTGTTCTTCTAGGTTGAAGCATTCGTCTACTGTAGCAGTTTTTATATTTAGGTTTCTCTCTGTTCTCTCCTATATAGATAGATGAATTTGGAACTCTAAATCCAACATGGATTGTAGTAGCTCTTTGAAACTTGACAAAATAAAGGAGTTCTCAGTTTTGTCTCTATGGTTTGTTTCCTCTTCAAGTATCCCTACGCACAGACTGTGGAAAAGCACTTTCATTGAGAGGGGTTGTCAAGCTTTTAAGAAATAACGAGTTTCCAAAATACCAGCAAATATTTTTTCACCGAATCTTGATGATGCTTGGTGGTAATGATCAGTACACAGATCCCACTTGGCTCACCAAATTTTCTTCTTCTAGGTTGAAGCGTTCGTCTACAGTAGCAGTTTTTATATTTAGGTTTCACACTGTTCTCTCATATATAGATAGATGAATTTGGAACTCTAAATCCAACATGGTTTGTAGTAGCTCTTTGAAACTTGACAAAATAAAGGAGTTCTGAGTTTTGTCTCTATGGTTTGTTTCCTCTTCAAGAGGCCTAGGCACAGACTGTGGAAAAGCACTTTAATTGAGAGGGGTTGCCAAGCTTCTGAGAAATAACGAGTTTCCGAAATACCAGCAAATATTTTTTCACCCAAACTTGATGATACATGTTGCTAATGATCAGTACACAGATCCCACTTGGCTCACCAAATTATGTTCTTCTAGGTTGAAGCGTTCGTCTACAGTAGCAGTTTTTTATTTAGGTTTCCCTCCTTTCTCTCCTGTATAGATAGATGAATTTGGAACTCTAAATCCAAAATGGTTTGTAGTAGCTCTTTGAATCTTGACAAAATAAAGGAGTTCTCAGTTTTGTCTCTATGGATTGTTTCCTCTTCAATTAGCACTAGGCACACACTGTGGAAAAGCACTTTCATTGAGAGGGTTTGCCAAGCTTCTAAGAAATAACGAGTTTATGAAATACCAGCAAATATTTTTCACCCAATCTTGATGATACTTGTTGCTAATGATCAGTACACAAATCCCACTTGGCTCCCCAAATTGTGTTCTGCTAGGTTGAAGCGTTCGCCTACAGTAGCAGTTTTTATATTTAGGTTTCCCTCTCTTCTCTCCTATATAGATATATGAATTTGGAACTCTAAATCCAACATGGTTTGTAGTAGCTCTTTGAAACTTGACAAAATAAAGGAGTTCTCAGTTTTGTCTCTATGGTTTGTTTCCTCTTCAAGTAGCCCTAGGCACAGACTGTGGAAAAGCACTTTCATTGAGAGAGTTTGCCAAGCTTCTAAGAAATTACAAGTTTCCGAAATACCAGCAAATATTTTTTCACCCAATCTAGATGATACTTGGTGGTAGTGATCAGTACACAAATCCCAATTGGCTCACCAAATTTTGTTCTTCTAGGTTGAAGCATTCGTCTACTGTAGCAGTTTTTATATTTAGGTTTCTTTCTGTTCTCTCCTATATAGATAGATGAATTTGGAACTCTAAATCCAACATGGATTGTAGTAGCTCTTTGAAACTTGACAAAATAAAGGAGTTCTCAGTTTTGTCTCTATGGTTTGTTTCCTCTTCAAGTAGCCCTAGGCACAGACTGTGGAAAAGCACTTTCATTGAGAGGGGTTGCCAAGCTTCTAAGAAATAACGAGTTTCCAAAATACCAGCCAATAGTTTTTCACCCAATCTTGATGATACTTGGTGGGAATGATCAGTATACAGATCCCACTTGGCTCACCAAATTTTGTTCTTCTAGGTTGAAGCGTTCGTCTACAGTAGCAGTTTTTATATTTAGGTTTCACTCTGTTCTCTCATATATAGATAGATGAATTTGGAACTCTAAATCCAACATGGTTTGTAGTAGCTCTTTGAAACTTGACAAAATAAAGAGTTCTGAGTTTTGTTTCTATGGTTTGTTTCCTCTTCAAGTAGCCCTAGGCACAGACTGTGGAAAAGCACTTTCATTGAGAGGGGTTGTCAAGCTTTTAAGAAATAACGAGTTTCCAAAATACCAGCAAATATTTTTTCACCCAATCTTGATGATACTTGGTGGTAATGATCAGTACACAGTAACCACTTGGCTCACCAAAATTTGTTCTTCTAGGTTGAAGCGTTCGTCTACAGTAGTCGTTTTTATATTTAGGTTTCACTCTGTTGTCTCATATATAGATAAATGAATTTGGAATTCTAAATCCAACATGGTTTTTAGTAGCTCTTTGAAAATTCACAAAATAAAGGAGTTTTCAGTTTTGTCTCTATGGATTGTTTCCTCTTCAATTAGCACTAGGCACACAATGTGGAAAAGCATTTTCATTGAGAGGGGTTGCCAAGCTTCTAAGAAATAACGAGTTTCTGAAATACCAGCAAATATTTTTTCACCCAATCTTGATGATACTTGTTGCTAATGATCAGTACACAAATCCCACTTGGCTCACCAAATTGTGTTCTGCTAGGTTGAAGCGTTCGCCTACAGTAGCAGTTTTTATATTTAGTTTTCACTCTGTTCTCTCCTATATAGACATATGAATTTGGAACTCTAAATCCAACATGGTTTGTAGTAGCTCTTTGAAACTTGACAAAATAAAGGAGTTCTCAGTTTTGTCTCTATCGTTTGTTTCCTCTTCAAGTAGCCCTAGGAACAGACTGTGGAAAGCACTTTCATTGAGAGAGTTTGCGAAGCCTCTAAGAATTTACAAGTTTCCGAAATACCAGCAAATATTTTTTCACCCAATCTTGATGATGCTTCGTGGTAATGATCAGTACACAAATCCCAATTGGCTCACCCAGTTTTGTTCTTTTAGGTTGAAGCGTTCGTCTACAGTAGCAGTTTTTATATTTAGGTTTCTCTCTGTTCTCTCCTATATAGATAGATGAATATGGAACTCTAAATCCAACATGGATTGTAGTAGCTCTTTGAAACTTGACAAAATAAAGGAGTTCTCAGTTTTGTCTCTATTGTTTGTTTCCTCTTCAAGTATCCCTAGGCACAGACTGTGGAAAAGCACTTTCATTGAGATGGGTTGCCAAGTTTCTAAGAAATAACGAGTTTCCAAAATACCAGCAAATATTTTTTCACCCAATCTTGATGATACTTGGTGGTAATGATCAGTACACAGATCCCATTTGGCTCACCAAATTTTGTTCTAGGTTGAAGCGTTCATCTACAGTAGCAGTTTTTATATTTAGGTTTCACTCTGTTCTCTCATATATAGATAGATGAATTTGGAACTCTAAATCCAACATGGTTTGTAGTAGCTCTTTGAAACTTGACAAAATAAAGGAGTTCTGAGTTTTGTCTCTATGGTTTGTTTCTTCTTCAAGAGGCCTAGGCACAGACTGTGGAAAAGAACTTTAATTGAGAAGGGTTGCCAAGCTTCTAAAAAAAAAAGAGTTTCCGAAATAACAGCAAATATTTTTTCAACCAATCTTGATGATACTTGGTGGGAATGATCAGTACACAGATCCCAGTTGGCTCACCAAATTTTGTTCTTCTAGTTTGAAGCGTTCGTCTACAGTAGTCGTTTTTATATTTAGGTTTCACTCTGTTCTCTCATATATAGATAGATGAATTTGGAATTCTAAATCCAACATGGTTTGTAGTAGCTCTTTGAAACTTGACAAAATAAAGGAGTTCTCAGTTTTCTCTCTATGGATTGTTTCCTCTTCAATTAGCACTAGGCACACATTGTGGAAAAGCACTTTCATTGAGAGGGGTTGCCAAGCTTCTAAGAAATAACGAGTTTCTGAAATACCAGCAAATATTTTTTCACCCAATCTTGAAGATACTTGTTGCTAATGATCAGTACACAAATCCCACTTGGCTCACCAAATTGTGTTCTGCTAGGTTGAAGCATTCGCCTACAGTAGCAGTTTTTATATTTAGGTTTCCCTCTGTTCTCTCCTATATAGATATATGAATTTGGAACTCTAAATCCAACATGGTTTGTAGTAGCTCTTTGAAACTTGACAAAATAAAGGAGTTCTCAGTTTTGTCTCTATGGTTTGTTTCCTCTTCAAGTAGCCCTAGGCACAGACTGTGGTAAAGCACTTTCATTGAGAGAGTTTGCCGAGCTTCTAAGAAATTACAAGTTTCCGAAATACCAGCAAATATTTTTTCACACAATCTTGATGATACTTCGTGGTAATGATCAGTACACAAATCCCAATTGGCTCACCAAATTTTGTTCTTCTAGGTTGAAGCGTTCGTCTGCTGTAGCAGTTTTTATATTTAGGTTTCTCTCTGTTCTCTCCTATATAGATAGATGAATTTGGAACTCTAAATCCAACATGGATTGTAGTAGCTCTTTGAAAATTGACAAAATAAAGGAGTTCTCAGTTTTGTCTCTATGGTTTGTTTCCTCTTCAAGTATCCCTACGCACAGACTGTGGAAAAGCACTTTCATTGAGAGGGGTTGTCAAGCTTTTAAAAAATAACGAGTTTCCAAAATACCAGCAAATATTTTTTCACCCAATCTTGATGATACTTGGTGGTAATGATCAGTACACAGATCCCACTTGGCTCACCAAATTTTGTTCTTCTAGGTTGAAGCGTTCGTCTACAGTAGCAGTTTTTATATTTAGGTTTCACTCTGTTCTCTCATATATAGATAGATGAATTTGGAACTCTAAATCCAACATGGTTTGTAGTAGCTCTTTGAAACTTGACAAAATAAAGGTGTTCTGAGTTTTGTCTCTATGGTTTGTTTCCTCTTCAAGAGGCCTAGGCACAGACTGTGGAAAAGCACTTTAATTGAGAGGGGTTGCCAAGCTTCTGAGAAATAACGAGTTTCTGAAATACCAGCAAATATTTTTTCACCCAAACGTGATGATACATGTTGCTAATGATCAGTACACAGATCCCACTTGGCTCACCAAATTATGTTCTTCTAGGTTGAAGCGTTCGTCTACAGTAGCAGTTTTTATATTTAGGTTTCCCTCTGTTCTCTCCTGTATAGATAGATGAATTTGGAACTCTAAATCCAACATGGTTTGTAGTAGCTCTTTGAAACTTGACAAAATAAAGGAGTTCTCAATTTTGTCTCTATGGATTGTTTCCTCTTCAATTAGCACTAGGCACACACTGTGGAAAAGCACTTTCATTGAGAGGGGTTGCCAAGCTTCTAAAAAATAACGAGTTTCTGAAATACCAGCAAATATTTTTTCACCCAATCTTGATGATACTTGGTGCTAATGATCAGTACACAAATCCCACTTGGCTCACCAAATTGTGTTCTGCTAGGTTGAAGCGTTCGCCTACAGTAGCAGTTTTTATATTTAGTTTTCCCTCTGTTCTCTCCTATATAGACATATGAATTTGGAACTCTAAATCCAACATGGTTTGTAGTAGCTCTTTGAAACTTGACAAAATAAAGGAGTTCTCAGTTTTGTCTCTATGGTTTGTTTCCTCTTCAAGTAGCCCTAGGAACAGACTGTGGAAAAGCACTTTCATTGAGAGAGTTTGCGAAGCTTCTAAGAAATTACAAGTTTCCGAAATACCAGCAAGTATTTTTTCACCCAATCTTGATGATACTTCGTGGTAATGATCAGTACACAAATCCCAATTGGCTCACCCAACTTTGTTCTTTTAGGTTGAAGCGTTCATCTACAGTAGCAGTTTTTATATTTAGGTTTCTCTCTGTTCTCTCCTATATAGATAGATGAATTTGGAACTCTAAATCCAACATGGATTGTAGTAGCTCTTTGAAACTTGACAAAATAAAGTAGTTCTCAGTTTTGTCTCTATTGTTTGTTTCCTCTTCAAGTATCCCTAGGCACAGACTGTGGAAAAGCACTTTCATTGAGATGGGTTGCCAAGTTTCTAAGAAATAACGAGTTTCCAAAATACCAGCAAATATTTTTTCACCCAATCTTGATGATACTTGGTGGTAATGATCAGTACACAGATCCCATTTGGCTCACCAAATTTTGTTCTAGGTTGAAGCGTTCATCTACAGTAGCAGTTTTTATATTTAGGTTTCACTCTGTTCTCTCATATATAGATAGATGAATTTGGAACTCTAAATCCAACATGGTTTGTAGTAGCTCTTTGAAACTTGACAAAATAAAGGAGTTCTGAGTTTTGTCTCTATGGTTTGTTTCCTCTTCAAGAGGCCTAGGCACAGACTGTGGAAAAGAACTTTAATTGAGAAGGGTTGCCAAGCTTCTAAAAAATAACGAGTTTCCGAAATACCAGCAAATATTTTTTCAACCAATCTTGATGATACTTGGTGGGAATGATCAGTACACAGATCCCAGTTGGCTCACCAAATTTTATTCTTCTAGTTTGAAGCGTTCGTCTACAGAAGTCGTTTTTATATTTAGGTTTCACTCTGTTCTCTCATATATAGATAGATGAATTTGGAACTCTAAATCCAACATGGTTTGTAGTAGCTATTTGAAACTTGACAAAATAAAGGAGTTCTCAGTTTTCTCTCTATGGATTGTTTCCTCTTCAATTAGCACTAGGCACACATTGTGGAAAAGCACTTTCATTGAGAGGGGTTGCCAAGCTTCTAAGAAATAACGAGTTTCTGAAATACCAGCAAATATTTTTTCACCCAATCTTGAAGATACTTGTTGCTAATGATCAGTACACAAATCCCACTTGGCTCACCAAATTGTGTTCTGCTAGGTTGAAGGGTTCGCCTACAGTAGCAGTTTTTATATTTAGGTTTCCCTCTGTTCTCTCATATGTAGATAGATGAATTTGGAACTCTAAATCCAACATGGTTTGTAGTAGCTCTTTGAAACTTGACAAAATAAAGAGTTCTGAGTTTTGTTTCTATGGTTTGTTTCCTCTTGAAGTAGCCCTAGGCACAGACTGTGGAAAAGCACTTTCATTGAGAGGGGTTGCCAAGCTTCTAAGAAATAACGAGTTTCCGAAATATCAGCAAATATTTTTTCACCCAATCTTGATGATACTTGGTGGTAATGATCAGTACACAGTAACCACTTGGCTCACCAAATTTTGTTCTTCTAGGTTGAAGCGTTCGTCTACAGCAGTCGTTTTTATATTCAGGTTCCACTCTGTTCTCTCATATACAGATAGATGAATTTGGAACTCTAAATCCAACATGGTTTGTAGTAGCTCTTTGAAACTTGACAAAATAAAGGAGTTCTGATTTTTGTCTCTATGGTTTGATTCCTCTTCAAGTAGCCCTAGGCGCAGACTCGGGAAAAGCACTTTCATTGAGAGGGGTTGCCAAGCTTCTAAGAAATAACGAGTTTCCGAAGACCAGCAAATATTTTTTCACCCAATCTTGATGATACTTGGTGGTAATGATCAGTACACAAATCCCACTTGGCTCACCAAATTTTGTTCTTCTAGGTTGAAGCGTTCGTCTACAGTAGCAGTTTTTATATTTAGGATTCTCTCTGTTCTCTCCTATATAGACAGATGAATTTGGAACTTTAAATCCAACATGGATTTTAGTAGCTCTTTGAAACTTGACAAAATAAAGGAGTTCTCAGTTTTGTCTCTATGGTTTGTTTCCTCTTCAAGTATCCCTCGACACAGACTGTGGAAAAGCACTTTCATTGAGAGGGGTTGCCAAGCTTCTAAGAAATAACGAGTTTCCGAAATACCAGCAAATATTTTTTCACCCCATCTTGATGATACTTGGTGTAAATGATCAGTACACAGATCCCACTTGGCTCACCAAATTTTGTTCTTCTAGGTTGAAGCGTTCGTCTACAGTAGCAGTTTTTATATTTAGGTTTCACTCTGTTCTCTCATATATAGATAGATGAATTTGGAACTCTAAATCCAACATGGTTTGTAGTAGCTCTTTGAAACTTGACAAAATAAAGAGTTCTGACATTTGTTTCTATGGTTTGTTTCCTCTTCATGTAGCCCTAGGCACAGACTGTGGAAAACCACTTTCATTGAGAGGGGTGGCCAAGCTTCTAAGAAATAACGAGTTTCCGAAATATCAGCAAATATTTTTTCAGCCAATCTTGATGATACTTGGTGGTAATGATCAGTACACAGTACCCACTTGGCTCACCAAATTGTGTTCTTCTAGGTTGAAGCGTTCGTCTACAGTAGCCGTTTTTATATTTAGGTTTCACTCTGTTCTCTCATATATAGATAGATGAATTTGGAACTCTAAATACAACATGGTTTGTAGTAGCTCTTTGAAACTTGACAAAATAAAGGAGTTCTGAGTTTTGTCTCTATGGTTTGTTTCCTCTTCAAGAGGCCTAGGCACAGACTGTGGAAAAGCACTTTAATTGAGAGGGGTTGCCAAGCTTCTGAGAAATAACGAGTTTCCGAAATACCAGCAAATATTTTTTCACCCAATCTTGATGATACATGTTGCTAATGATCAGTACACAAATCCCACTTGGCTCACCAAATTATGTTCTTCTAGGTTGAAGCGTTCGTCTACAGTAGCAGTTTTTATATTTAGGTTTCCCTCTGTTCTCTCCTGTATAGATAGATGAATTTGGAACTCTAAATCCAACATGGTTTGTAGTAGCTCTTCGAAACTTGACAAAATAAAGGAGTTCTCAGTTTTGTCTCTATGGATTGTTTCCTCTTCAAGTAGCCCTAGGCACAGACTGTGGAAAAGCACTTTCATTGAGAGAGTTTGCCAAGCTTCTAAGAAATTACAAGTTTCCGAAATACCAGCAAATATTTTTTCACCCAATCTTGATGATACTTGGTGGTAATGATCAGTACCCAAATCCCAATTGCCTACCAAATTTTGTTCTTCTAGGTTGAAGCGTTCGTCTACAGTAGCAGTTTTTATATTTAGGTTTCTCTCTGTTCTCTCCTATATAGATAGATCAATTTGGAACTCTAAATCCAACATGGATTGTAGTAGCTCTTTGAAACTTGTCAAAATAAAGGAGTTCTCAGTTTTGTCTGTATGGTTTGGTTCCTCTTCAAGTAGCCCTAGGCACAGACTGTGGAAAAGCACTTTCATTGAGAGGGGTTGCCAAGCTTCTAAGAAATAACGAGTTTCCAAAATACCAGCCAATAGTTTTTCACCCAATCTTGATGATACTTGGTGGGAATGATCAGTACACCGATCCCCCTTGGCTCACCAAATTTTGTTATTCTAGGTTGAAGCGGTCGTCTACAGTAGCAGTTTTTATATTTAGGTTTAACTCTGATCTCTCATATATAGATAGATGAATTTGGAACTCTAAATCCAACATGGTTTGTAGTAGCTCTTTGAAACTTGACAAAATAAAGAGTTCTGAGTTTTGTTTCTATGGTTTGTTTCCTCTTCAAGTAGTCCTAAGCACAGACTGTGGAAAACCACTTTCATAGAGAGGGGTTGCCAAGCTTCTAAGAAATAACGAGTTTCCAAAATACCAGCCAATAGTTTTTCACCCAATCTTGATGATACTTGGTGGTAATGATCAGAACACAGTAACCACTTGGCTCACCAAATTTTGTTCTTCTAGGTTGAAGCGTTTGTCTACAGTAGTCGTTTTTATATTTAGGTTCCACTCTGTTCTCTCATATATAGATAGATGAATTTGGAACTCTAAATCCAACATGGTTTGTAGTAGCTCTTTGAAACTTGAAAAAATAAAGGAGTTCTGAGTTTTGTCTCTATGGTTTGTTTCCTCTTCAAGTAGCCCTAGTCTCAGACTCGGGAAAAGCACTTTCATTGAGAGGGGTTGCCAAGCTTCTAAGAAATAACGAGTTTCCGAAGTACCAGCAAATATTTTTTCACCCAATCTTGATGATACTGGTTGCTAATGATCAGTACACAAATCCCACTTGGCTCCCCAAATTGTGTTTTTCTAGGTTGAAGCGTTCGCCTACAGTAGAAATTTTTATATTTAGGTTTCCCTCTGTTCTCTCATATATAGATATATGAATTTGGAACTCTAAATCCAACATGGTTTGTAGTAGCTCTTTGAAACTTGACAAAATAAAGGAGTTCTCAGTTTTGTCTCTATGGTTTGTTTCCTCTTCAAGTAGCCCTAGGCACAGACTGTGGAAGCACTTTCATTGAGAGGGGTTGCCAAGCTTCTAAGAAATAACGAGTTTCCGAAATACCAGCAAATATTTTTTCACCCAATCTTGATGATACTTGGTGGAAATGATCAGTACACAGATCCCACTTGGCTCACCAAATTTTGTTATTCTAGGTTGAAGCGTTCGTCTACAGTAGCAGTTTTTATATTTAGGTTTCACTCTGTTCTCTCATATATAGATAGATGAATTTGGAACTCTAAATCCAACATGGTTTGTAGTAGCTCTTTGAAACTTGACAAAATAAAGAGTTCTGAGTTTTGTTTCTATGGTTTGTTTCCTCTTCATGTAGCCCTAGGCACAGACTGTGGAAAAACACTTTCATTGAGAGGGGTGGCAAAGCTTCTAAGAAATAACGAGTTTCCGAAATATCAGCAAATATTTTTTCACCCAATCTTGATGATACTTGGTGGTAATGATCAGTACACAGTACCCACTTGGCTCACCAAATTTTGTTCTTCTAGGTTGAAGCGTTCGTCTACAGTAGCCGTTTTTATATTTAGGTTTCACTCTGTTCTCTCATATATAGATAGATGAATTTGGAACTCTAAATGCAACATGGTTTGTAGTAGCTCATTGAAACTTGACAAAATAAAGGAGTTCTGAGTTTTGTCTCTATGGTTTGTTTCCTCTTCAAGAGGCCTAGGCACAGACTGTTAAAAAGCACTTTAATTGAGTGGGGTTGCCAAGCTTCTGAGAAATAACGAGTTTCCGAAATACCAGCAAATATTTTTTCACCCAATCTTGATGATACATGTTGCTAATGATCAGAACACAGATCCCACTTGGCTCACCAAATTATGTTCTTGTAGGTTGAAGCGTTCGTCTACAGTAGCAGTTTTTATATTTAGGTTTCCCTCTGTTCTCTCCTGTATAGATAGATGAATTTGGAACTCTAAATCCAACATGGTTTGTAGTAGCTCTTTGAAACTTGACAAAATAAAGGAGTTCTCAGTTTTGTCTCTATGGATTGTTTCCTCTTCAATTAGCACTAGGCACACACTGTGGAAAAGCACTTTCATTGAGAGGGGTTGCCAAGCTTCTAAGAAATAACGAGTTTCGGAAATACCAGCAAATATTTTTTCACCCAATCTTGATGATACTTGTTGCTAATGATCAGTACACAAATCCCACTTGGCTAACCAAATTGTGTTCTTCTAGGTTGAAGCGTTCGTCTACAGTAGCAGTTTTTATATTTAGGTTTCTCTCTGTTCTCTCCTATATAGATAGATGAATTTGGAACTCTAAATCCAACATGGATTGTAGTAGCTCTTTGAAACTTGTCAAAATAAAGGAGTTCTCAGTTTTGTCTCTATGGTTTGTTTCCTCTTCAAGTAGCCCTAGGCACAGACTGTGGAAAAGCACTTTCATTGAGAGGGGTTGCCAAGCTTCTAAGAAATAACGAGTTTCCAAAATACCAGCCAATAGTTTTTCACCCAATCTTGATGATACTTGGTGGGAATGATCAGTACACAGATCCCCCTTGGCTCACCAAATTTTGTTATTCTAGGTTGAAGCGTTCGTCTACAGTAGCAGTTTTTATATTTAGGTTTCACTCTGATCTCTCATATATAGATAGATGAATTTGGAACTCTAAATCTAACATGGTTTGTAGTAGCTCTTTGAAACTTGACAAAATAAAGAGTTCTGAGTTTTGTTTCTATGGTTTGTTTCCTCTTCACGTAGCCCTAGGCACAGACTGTGGAAGCACTTTCATTGAGAGGTGTTGCCAAGCTTCTAAGAAATAACGAGTTTCCGAAATACCAGCAAATATTTTTTCACCCAATCTTGATGATACTTGGTGGGAATGATCAGTACACAGATCCCACTTGGCTCACCAAATTTTGTTCTTCTAGGTTGAAGTGTTCGTCTACAGTAGCAGTTTTTATATTTAGGTTTCACTCTGTTCTCTCATATATAGATAGATGAATTTGGAACTCTAAATCCAACATGGTTTGTAGTAGCTCTTTGAAACTTGACAAAATAAAAAGTTCTGAGTTTTGTTTCTATGGTTTGTTTCCTCTTCATGTAGCCCTAGGCACAGACTGTGGAAAACCACTTTCATTGAGAGGGGTGGCCAAGCTTCTAAGAAATAACGAGTTTCCGAAATATCAGCAAATATTTTTTCACCCAATCTTGATGATACTTGGTGGTAATGATCAGTACACAGTACCCACTTGGCTCACCAAATTTTGTTCTTCTAGGTTGAAGCGTTCGTCTACAGTAGCAGTTTTTATATTTAGGTTTCCTTCTGTTTTCTCCTGTATAGATAGATGAATTTGGAACTCTAAATCCAACATGGTTTGTAGTAGCTCTTTGAAACTGGACAAAATAAAGGAGTTCTCAGTTTTGTCCCTATGGATTGTTTCCTCTTCAATTAGCACTAGGCACCCACTGTGGAAAAGCATTTTCATTGAGAGGGGTTGCCAAGCTTCTAAGAAATAACGAGTTTCCGAAGTACCAGCAAATATTTTTTCACCCAATCTTGATGATACAGGTTGCTAATGATCAGTACACAAATCCCAATTGGCTCACAAAATTTTGTTCTTCTAGGTTGAAGCGTTCGTCTACAGTAGCAGTTTTTATTTTTAGGTTTCTCTCTGTTCTCTCCTATATAGATAGATGAATTTGGAACTCTAAATCCAACATGGATTGTAGTAGCTCTTTGAAACTTGACAAAATAAAGGAGTTCTCAGTTTTGTCTCTATGGTTTGTTTCCTCTTCAAGTAGACCTAGGCACAGACAGCGGAAAAGCACTTTCATTGAGAGGGGTTGCCAAGCTTCTAAGAAATAACGAGTTTCCGAAATACCAGCAAATATTTTTTCACCCAATCTTGATGATACTTGGTGGTAATGATCAGTACACAGATCCCACTTGGCTCACCAAATTTTGTTCTTCTAGGTTGAAGCGTTCGTCTACAGTAGCAATTTTTATATTTAGGTTTCTCTCTGTTCTCTCCTATATAGATAGATGAATTTGGAACTCTAAATCCAACATGGATTGTAGTAGCACTTTGAAACTTGACAAAATAAAGGAGTTCTCAGTTTTGTCTCTATGGTTTGTTTCCTCTTCACGTAGCCCTAGGCACAGACTGTGGAAGCACTTTCATTGAGATGGGTTGCCAAGATTCATAGAAATAACGTGTTTCCAAAATACCAGCAAATATTTTTTCACACAATCTTGATGATACTTGGTGGTAATGATCAGTACACAAATCCTACTTGGCTCACCAAATTTTGTTCTTCTAGGTTGAATCGTTCGGCTACAGTAGCAGTTTTTATATTTAGGTTTCCCTCTGTTCTCTGCTATATAGATAGATGAATTTGAAACTTTAAATCCAACATGGATTGTAGTAGCTCTTTGAAACTTGACAAAATAAAGGAGTTCTCAGTTTTGTCTCTATGGTTTGTTTCCTCTTCAAGTAGCCCTAGGCGCAGACTGTGGAAAAGCACTTTCATTGAGAGGGGTTGCCAAGCTTCTAAGAAATAACGAGTTTCTGAAATACCAGCGAATATTTTTTCACCCAATCTTGATGATACTTGGTGGTAATGATCAGTACACAAATCCCACTTGGCTCACCAAATTTTGTTCTTCTAGGTTGAAGCGTTCATCTACAGTAGCAGTTTTTATATTTAGGTTTCACTCTGTTCTCTCATATATAGATAGATGAATTTGGAACTCTAAATCCAACATGGTTTGTAGTAGATCTTTGAAACTTGACAAAATAAAGGAGTTCTGAGGTTTGTCTCTATGGCTTGTTTCCTCTTCAAGTAGCCCTAGGCACAGACTGTGGAAAACCACTTTCATTGAGCGGTGTTGCCAAGCTTCTAAGAAATAACGAGTTTCCGAAATACCACCAAATATTTTTTCACCCAATCTTGATGATACTTGGTGGTAATGATCAGTACACATTCCCACTTGGCTCACCAAATTTTGTTCTTCTAGGTTGAAGCGTTCATCTACAGTTGTCGTTTTTATAGTTAGGTTTCACTCTATTCTCTCATATATAGATAGATGAATTTGGAACTCTAAATCCAACATGGTTTGTAGTAGCTCTTTGAAACTTGACAAAATAAAGGAGTTCTCAGTTTTGTCTTTATGGTTTGTTTCCTCTTCAAGTAGCCCTAGGCGCAGACTCTGGAAAAGCACTTTCATTGAGAGGGGTTGCCAAGCTTCTAAGAAATAACGAGTTTCCGAATTACCAGCAAATATTTAGTCACCCAATCTTGATGATACTGGTTGCTAATGATCAGTACACAAATTCCACTTGGCTCACCAAATTGTGTTCTTCTAGGTTGAAGCGTTCGCCTACAGTAGAAGTTTTTATATTTATTTTTCCCTCTGTTCTCTCCTATATAGATATATGAATTTGGAACACTAAATCCAAAATGTTTTGTAGTAGCTCTTTGAAACTTGACAAAATAAAGGAGTTCTGAGTTTTGTCTCTATGGTTTGTTTCCTCTTCAAGTAGCCCTAGGCACAGACTGTGGAAGCACTTTCATTGAGAGGGGTTGCCAAGCTTCTAAGAAATAACGAGTTTCTGAAATACCAGCAAATATTTTTTCACCCCATCTTGATGATACTTGGTGGTAATGATCAGTACACAGATCCCACTTGGCTCACCAAATTTTGTTCTTCTAGGTTGAACCGATCGTCTACAGTAGCAGTTTTTATATTTAGGTTTCTCTCTGTTCTCTCCTATATAGATAGATGAATTTGGAACTCTAAATCCCACATGGATTGTAGTAGCACTTTGAAACTTGACAAAATAAAGGAGTTCTCAGTTTTGTCTCTATGGTTTGTTTCCTCTTCACGTAGCCCTAGGCACAGACTGTGGAAGCACTTTCATTGAGATGGGTTGCCAAGCTTCTAAGAAATAACGTGTTTCCAAAATACCAGCAAATATTTTTCACACAATCTTGATGATACTTGGTGGTAATGATCAGTACACAAATCCTACTTGGCTCACAAAATTTTGTTCTTCTAGGTTGAAGCGTTCGTCTACAGTAGCAGTTTTTATATTTAGGTTTCTCTCTGTTCTCTCCTATATAGATAGATGAATTTGGAACTCTAAATCCAACATGGTTTGTAGTAGCTTTTGAAACTTGACAAAATAAAGGAGTTCTGAGTTTTGTCTCTATGGTTTGTTTCCTCTTCAAGTAGCCCTAGGCTCAGACTCGGGAAAAGAACTTTCATTGAGAGGGTTTGCCAAGCTTCTAAGAAATAACGAGTTTCCGAAGTACCAGCAAATATTTTTTCACCCAATCTTGATGATACTGGTTTCTAATGA
>NW_027511877.1:0-20176 GCF_048772815.1 Callospermophilus lateralis
GAGTAGTTTTTTGTAGCTTGGCAACCCCTTTCAAACGAAAGTGTTCTTCGCCAGTCTCTGCATGGGGTACTTCAAGAGGAAACAAACCATAGAGATAGAACTTAGAACTACTTCATTTTGTCAAGTTTCACGGAGCTAGCACAAACCGTGTTTGATTTAGAGTTTCAAACACATCTATCTATGTAGCAGAAAACAGAGTGAAACCTAAAAATTCAAAGTGTTATTGGAAACGAACGCTTGAACCTAGAAGAGTGAAAATTTGGCAGCCAAGTGGGCTTAGTGAACTGATCATTACCACCAAGTATCATCATGATTTGGTGAAAAAATGGTTGCTGAGATTTCAGCAAACTAGTAGTTTTTTGGAAGCTTGGCAACCCCTTTCAAACGAAAGTGTTCTTCGCCATTCTCTGCATTTGGTACTTCAAAAGGAAACAAACCATAGAGATAGAACTTAGAACTACTTCATTTTGTCAAGTTTCACGGAGCTAGCACAAACCGTGTTTGATTTAGAGTTTCAAACACATCTATCTATATAGCAGAAAACAGAGTGAAACCTAAAAATTCAAACTGTTACTGGAAACGAACGCTTTAACCTAGAAGAGTGATAGTTGGGCAGCCAAGTGGGATTAGTGAACTGATCATTACCACCAAGTATCATCAAGATTTGGTGAAAAAATGTTTGCTGAGATTTCAGCAAACTAGTAGTTTTTTGGAAGCATGGCAACCCTTTCAAACGAAAGTGTTTTTCGCCAGTTTCTGCATGGGGTACTTCAAGAGGAAACAAACCATAGAGATAGAACTTAGAACTACTTCATTTTGTCAAGTTTCACGGAGCCAGCACAAACCGTGTTTGATTTAGAGTTTCAAACACATCTATCTATATAGCAGAAAACAGAGTGAAACCTAAAATTCATACTGTTACTGGAAAGGAACGCTTGAACCTAGAAGATTGAAAATTGGGCAGCCAAGTGGGATTAGTGAACTGATCATTACCACCAAGTATCACCAAGATTTGGTGAAAAAATGTTTGCTGAGATTTCAGCAAACGAGTAGTTTTTTGGAAGCTTGGGCAACCCCTTTCAAACGAAAGTGTTTTTCGCCAGTCTCTGCATGGGGTACTTCAAGAGGAAACAAACCATAGAGATAGAACTTAGAACTACTTCATTTTGTCAAGTTTCACGGAGCTAGCACAAACCGTGTTTGATTTAGAGTTTCAAACACATCTATCTATATAGCAGAAAACAGAGTGAAACCTAAAAATTCAAAGTATTACTGGAAACGAACGCTTGAACCTAGAAGAGTAAAAATTGGGCAGCCAAGTGGGCTTAGTGAACTGATCATTACCACCAAGTATCATCAAGATTAGGTGAAAAAAATGGTTGCTGAGATTTCAGCAAACTAGTAGTTTTTTGGAAGCTTGGCAAGCCCTTTCAAACGAAAGTGTTCTTCGCCAGTCTCTGCATTTGGTACTTCAAGAGGAAACAAACCATAGAGATAGAACTTAGAACTACTTCATTTTGTCAAGTTTCACGGAGCTAGCACAAACCGTGTTTGATTTAGAGTTTCAAACACATCTATCTATATAGCAGAAAACAGAGTGAAACCTAAAAATTCAAACTGTTACTGGAAACGAACGCTTGAACCTAGAAGATTGAAAGTTGGGCAGCCAAGTGGGATTAGTGAACTGATCATTACCACCAAGTATCATCAAGATTTGGTGAAAAAATGTTTGCTGAGCTTTCAGCAAACGAGTAGTTTTTTGTAAGCTTGGCAACCCCTTTCAAACGAAAGTGTTCTTCGCCAGTCTCTGCATGGGGTACTTCAAGAGGAAACAAACCATAGAGATAGAACTTAGCACTACTTCATTTTGTCAAGTTTCACGGGGCTAGCACAAACCGTGTTTGATTTAGAGTTTCAAACACATCCATCTATATAGCAGAAAACAGAGTGAAACCTAAAAATTCAAAGTGTTAATGGAAACGAACGCTTGAACCTAGAAGAGTGAAAATTTGGCAGCCAAGTGGGCTTAGTGAACTGATCATTACCACCAAGTATCATCAAGATTTGGTGAAAAAATGGTTGCTGAGATTTCAGCAAACTAGTAGTTTTTTGGAAGCTTGGCAACCCCTTTCAAACGAAAGTGTTCTTCGCCATTCTCTGCATTTGGTACTTCAAAAGGAAACAAACCATAGAGATAGAACTTAGAACTACTTCATTTTGTCAAGTTTCACGGAGCTAGCACAAACCGTGTTTGATTTAGAGTTTCAAACACATCTATCTATATAGCAGAAAACAGAGTGAAACCTAAAAATTCAAACTGTTACTGGAAACGAACGCTTGAACCTAGAAGAGTGAAAGTTGGGCAGCCAAGTGGGCTTAGTGAACTGATCATTACCACCAAGTATCATCAAGATTTGGTGAAAAAATGTTTGCTGAGATTTCAGCAAACTAGTAGTTTTTTGGAAGCATGGCAACCCCTTTCAAACGAAAGTGTTTTTCGCCAGTTTCTGCATGGGGTACTTCAAGAGGAAACAAACCATAGAGATAGAACTTAGAACTACTTCATTTTTTCAAGTTTCACGGAGCTAGCACAAACCGTGTTTGATTTAGAGTTTCAAACACATCTATCTATATAGCAGAAAACAGAGTGAAACCTAAAAATTCAAACTGTTACTGGAAACGAACGCTTGAACCTAGAAGAGTAAAAATTGGGCAGCCAAGTGGGCTTAGTGAACTGATCATTACCACCAAGTATCATCAAGATTTGGTGAAAAAATG
Source organism: Callospermophilus lateralis (assembly GCF_048772815.1). Classification (NCBI taxonomy): domain Eukaryota; kingdom Metazoa; phylum Chordata; class Mammalia; order Rodentia; family Sciuridae; genus Callospermophilus; species Callospermophilus lateralis. Next base: position 2,779 of record NW_027511877.1, read on the forward strand.
TTTGCTGAGATTTCAGCAAACGAGTAGTTTTTTGGAAGCTTGGCAACCCCTTTCAAACGAAAGTGTTCTTCGCCAGTCTCTGCATGGGGTACTTCAAGAGGAAACAAACCATAGAGATAGAACTTAGAACTACTTCATATGGTCAAGTTTCAAGGAGCTAGCACAAACCGTGTTTGATTTAGAGTTTCAACACATCTATCTATATAGCAGAAAACAGAGTGAAACCTAAAAATTCAAAGTGTTACTGGAAACGAACGCTTGAACCTAGAAGAGTAAAAATTGGGCAGCCAAGTGGGCTTAGTGAACTGATCATTACCACCAAGTATCATCAAGATTTGGTGAAAAAATGTTTGCTGAGATTTCAGCAAACGAGTAGTTTTTTGGAAGCTTGGCAACCCCTTTCAAACGAAAGTGTTCTTCGCCAGTCTCTGCATGGGGTACTTCAAGAGGAAACAAACCATAGAGATAGAACTTAGAACTACTTCATTTGGTCAAGTTTCAAGGAGCTAGCACAAACCGTGTTTGATTTAGAGTTTCAACACATCTATCTATATAGCAGAAAACAGAGTGAAACCTAAAATTCAAAGTGTTACTGGAAAGGAACGCTTGAACCTAGAAGATTGAAAATTGGGCAGCCAAGTGGGATTAGTGAACTGATCATTACCACCAAGTATCATCAAGATTTGGTGAAAAAATGTTTGCTGAGATTTCAGCAAACGAGTAGTTTTTTTGGAAGCTTGGCAACCCCTTTCAAACGAAAGTATTTTTCGCCAGTCTCTGCATGGGGTACTTCAAGAGGAAACAAACCATAGAGATAGAACTTAGAACTACTTCATTTTGTCAAGTTTCACGGAGCTAGCACAAACCGTGTTTGATTTAGAGTTTCAAACACATCTATCTATATAGCAGAAAACAGAGTGAAACCTAAAAATTCAAAGTGTTACTGGAAACGAACGCTTGAACCTAGAAGAGTAAAAATTGGGCAGCCAAGTGGGCTTAGTGAACTGATCATTACCACCAAGTATCATCAAGATTAGGTGAAAAAAATGGTTGCTGAGATTTCAGCAAACTAGTAGTTTTTTGGAAGCTTGGCAAGCCCTTTCAAACGAAAGTGTTCTTCGCCAGTCTCTGCATTTGGTACATCAAGAGGAAACAAACCATAGAGATAGAACTTAGAACTACTTCATTTTGTCAAGTTTCACGGAGCTAGCACAAACCGTGTTTGATTTAGAGTTTCAAACACATCTATCTATATAGCAGAAAACAGAGTGAAACCTAAAAATTCAAACTGTTACTGGAAACGAACGCTTGAACCTAGAAGAGTGAAAGTTGGGCAGCCAAGTGGGATTAGTGAACTGATTATTACCACCAAGTATCATAAAGATTTGGTGAAAAAATGGTTGCTGAGATTTCAGCAAACTAGTAGTTTTTTGGAAGCTTGGCAAGCCCTTTCAAACGAAAGTGTTCTTGGCCAGTCTCTGCATTTGGTACTTCAAGAGGAAACAAACCATAGAGATAGAACTTAGAACTACTTCATTTTGTCAAGTTTCACGGAGCTAGCACAAATCGTGTTTGATTTAGAGTTTCAAACACATCTATCTATATAGCAGAAAACAGAGTGAAACCTAAAAATTCAAACTGTTACTGGAAACGATCGCTTGAACCTAGAAGAGTGAAAGTTGGGCAGCCAAGTGGGATTCGTGAACTGATCATTACCACCAAGTATCATCAAGTTTTGGTGAAAAAATGTTTGCTGAGATTTCAGCAAACTAGTAGTTTTTTGGAAGCTTGGCAACCCCTTTCAAACGAAAGTGTTTTTCGCCAGTCTCTGCATGGGGTACTTCAAGAGGAAACAAACCATAGAGATAGAACTTAGAACTACTTCATTTGGTCAAGTTTCAAGGAGCTAGCACAAACCGTGTTTGATTTAGAGTTTCAAACACATCTATCTATATAGCAGAAAACAGAGTGAAACCTAAAAATTCAAAGTGTTACTGGAAACGAACGCTTGAACCTAGAAGAGTGAAAATTGGGCAGCCAAGTGGGCTTAGTGAACTGATCATTACCACCAAGTATCATCAAGATTTGGTTAGAAAATGGTTGCTGAGATTTGAGCAAACTAGTAGTTTTTTGGAAGCTTGGCAACCCCTTTCAAACGAAAGTGTTCTTCGCCAGTCTCTGCAATTGATACTTCAAGAGGAAACAAACCATACAGGTAGAACATAGAACTACTTCATTTTGTCAAGTTTCACGGAGCTAGCACAAACCGTGTTTGATTAGAGTTTCAAACACATTTATCTATATAGCAGAAAACAGAGTGAAACCTAAAAATTCAAACTGTTACTGGAAACGAACGCTTGAACCTAGAAGAGTGAAAGTTGGGCAGCCAAGTGGGATTAGTGAACTGATCATTACCACCAAGTATCATAAAGATTTGGTGAAAAAATGGTTGCTGAGATTTCAGCAAACTAGTAGTTTTTTGGAAGCTTGGCAAGCCCTTTCAAACGAAAGTGTTCTTCGCCAGTCTCTGCATTTGGTACTTCAAGAGGAAACAAACCATAGAGACAGAACTTAGAACTACTTCATTTTGTCAAGTTTCACGGAGCTAGCACAAACCGTGTTTGATTTAGAGTTTCAAACACATCTATCTATATAGCAGAAAACAGAGTGAAACCTAAATTCAAACTGTTACTGGAAACGATCGCTTGAACATAGAAGAGTGAAAGTTGGGCAGCCAGGTGGGATTAGTGAACTGATCATTACCACCAAGTATCATAAAGATTTGGTGAAAAAATGGTTGCTGAGATTTCAGCAAACTAGTAGTTTTTTGGAAGCTTGGCAACCCCTTTCAAACGAAAGTGTTTTTCGCCAGTTTCTGCATGGGGTACTTCAAGAGGAAACAAACCATAGAGATAGAACTTAGAACTACTTCATTTTGTCAAGTTTCACGGAGCTAGCACAAACCGTGTTTGATTTAGAGTTTCAAACACATCTATCTATATAGCAGAAAACAGAGTGAAACCTAAAAATTCAAACTGTTACTGGAAACGAACGCTTGAACCTAGAAGATTGAAAGTTGGGCAGCCAAGTGGGCTTAGTGAACTGATCATTACCACCAAGTATCATCAAGATTTGGTGAAAAAATGGTTGCTGAGATTTCAGCAAACGAGTAGTTTTTTGGAAGCTTGGCAACCCCTTTCAAACGAAAGTGTTTTTCGCCAGTCTCTGCATGGGGTACTTCAAGAGGAAACAAACCATAGAGATAGAACGTAGAACTACTTCATTTTGTCAAGTTTCACGGAGCTAGCACAAACCGTGTTTGATTTAGTGTTTCAAACACATCTATCTATATAGCAGAAAACAGAGTGAAACCTAAAAATTCAAACTGTTACTGGAAACGAACGCTTGAACCTAGAAGAGTGAAAGTTGGGCAGCCAAGTGGGCTTAGTGAACTGATCATTACCACCAAGTATCATCAAGATTTGGTGAAAAAATGTTTGCTGAGATTTCAGCAAACGAGTAGTTTTTTGGAAGCTTGGCAACCCCTTTCAAACGAAAGTGTTCTTCGCCAGTCTCTGCATGGGGTACTTCAAGAGGAAACAAACCATAGAGATAGAACTTAGAACTACTTCATTTGGTCAAGTTTCAAGGAGCTAGCACAAACCGTGTTTGATTTAGAGTTTCAACACATCTATCTATATAGCAGAAAACAGAGTGAAACCTAAAAATTCAAAGTGTTACTGGAAACGAACGCTTGAACCTAGAAGAGTGAAAATTGGGCAGCCAAGTGGGCTTAGTGAACTGATCATTACCACCAAGTATCATCAAGATTTGGTGAAAAAATGTTTCCTTAGATTTCAGCAAACTAGTAGTTTTTTGGAAGCTTGGCAACCCCTTTCAAACGAAAGTGTTCTTCGCCAGTCTCTGCATGGGGTACTTCAAGAGGAAACAAACCATAGAGATAGAACTTAGAACTTCTTCATTTGGTCAAGTTTCAAGGAACTAGCACAAACCGTGTTTGATTTAGAATTCCAAACACAGCTATCTATGTTGGAGAAAACAGAGTGAAACCTAAAAATTCAAACAGTCCCTGGAAACGAAAGCTTCAACCTAGAAGAATAAAATTTGGGCAGCCAAGTGGGATTAGTGAACTTATCATTACCACCAAGTATCATCAAGATTTGGTGAAAAAATGTTTGCTGAGATTTCAGCAAACTAGTAGTTTTTTGGAAGCTTGGCAACCCCTTTCAAACGAAAGTGTTCTTCGCCAGTCTCTGCAGGGGTACTTCAAGAGGAAAAAAACCATAGAGATAGAACTAACAACTACTTCATTTTGTCAAGTTTCAAGGAGCTAGCACAAACCGTGTTTGATTTAGAGTTTCAAAGACATCTATCTATATAGCAGAAAACAGAGTGAAACCTAAAATTTCAAAGTGTTACTGGAAACGAACGCTTGAACCTAGAAGAGTAAAAATTGGGCAGCCAAGTGGGCTTAGTGAACTGATCATTACCACCAAGTATCATCAAGTTTTGGTGAAAAAATGTTTGCTGAGATTTCAGCAAACTAGTAGTTTTTGGAAGCTTGGCAACCCCTTTTTAAACGAAAGTGTTTTTCGCCAGTCTCTGCATGGGGTACTTCAAGAGGAAACAAACCATAGAGATAGAACTTAGAACTACTTCATTTGGTCAAGTTTCAAGGAGCTAGCACAAACCGTGTTTGATTTAGAGTTTCAAACACATCTATCTATATAGCAGAAAACAGAGTGAAACCTAAAAATTCAAAGTGTTACTGGAAACGAACGCTTGAACCTAGAAGAGTGAAAATTGGGCAGCCAGGTGGGCTTAGTGAACTGATCATTACTACCAAGTATCATCAAGATTTGGTGAGAAAATGGTTGCTGAGATTTGAGCAAACTAGTAGTTTTTTGGAAGCTTGGCAACCCCTTTCAAACGAAAGTGTTCTTCGCCAGTCTCTGCATTTGGTACTTCAAGAGGAAACAAACCATACAGGTAGAACTTAGAACTACTTCATTTTGTCAAGTTTCACGGAGCTAGCACAAACCGTGTTTGATTTAGAGTTTCAAACACATTTATCTATATAGCAGAAAACAGAGTGAAACCTAAAAATTCAAACTGTTACTGGAAACGAACGCTTGAACCTAGAAGAGTGAAAGTTGGGCAGCCAAGTGGGATTAGTGAACTGATCATTACCACCAAGTATCATCAAGATTTGGTGAAAAAATGTTTGCTGAGATTTCAGCAAACTAGTAGTTTTTTGGAAGCATGGCAACCCCTTTCAAACGAAAGTGTTTTTCGCCAGTTTCTGCATGGGTTACTTCAAGAGGAAACAGACCATAGAGATAGAACTTAGAACTACTTCATTTTGTCAAGTTTCAAGGAGCTAGCACAAACCGTGTTTGATTTAGAGTTTCAAACACATCTATCTATATAGCAGAAAACAGAGTGAAACCTAAAAATTCAAAGTGTTACTGGAAACGAACGCTTGAACCTAGAAGAGTGAAAATTGGGCAGCCAAGTGGGCTTAGTGAACTGATCATTACCACCAAGTATCATCAAGATTTGGTGAAAAAATGTTTGCTGATATTTCAGCAAACGAGTAGTTTTTTGGAAGCTTGGCAACCCCTTTCAAACGAAAGTGTTCTTCGCCAGTCTCTGCATGGGGTACTTCAAGAGGAAACAAACCATAGAGATAGAACTTAGAACTACTTCATTTTGTCAAGTTTCACGGAGCTAGCACAAACCGTGTTTGATTTAGAGTTTCAAACACATCTATCTATATAGCAGAAAACAGAGTGAAACCTAAAATTTCAAAGTGTTACTGGAAACGAACGCTTGAACTTAGAAGAGTAAAAATTGGGCAGCCAAGTGGGCTTAGTGAACTGTTCATTACCACCAAGTATCATCAAGTTTTGGTGAAAAAATGTTTGCTGAGATTTCAGCAAACTAGTAGTTTTTTGGAAGCTTGGCAACCCCTTTCAAACGAAAGTGTTTTTCGCCAGTCTCTGCATGGGGTACTTCAAGAGGAAACAAACCATAGAGATAGAACTTAGAACTACTTTATTTGGTCAAGTTTCAAGGAGCTAGCACAAACCGTGTTTGATTTAGAGTTTCAAACACATCTATCTATATAGCAGAAAACAGAGTGAAACCTAAAAATTCAAAGTGTTACTGGAAACGAACGCTTGAACCTAGAAGAGTGAAAATTGGGCAGCCAAGTGGGCTTAGTGAACTGATCATTACCACCAAGTATCATCAAGATTTGGTGAAAAAATGTTTCCTGAGATTTCAGCAAACTAGTAGTTTTTTGGAAGCTTGGCAACCCCTTTCAAACGAAAGTGTTCTTCGCCAGTCTCTGCATGGGGTACTTCAAGAGGAAACAAACCATAGAGATAGAACTTAGAACTTCTTCATTTGGTCAAGTTTCAAGGAACTAGCACAAACCGTGTTTGATTTAGAATTCCAAACACAGCTATCTATGTTGGAGAAAACAGAGTGAAACCTAAAAATTCAAACAGTCCCTGGAAACGAAAGCTTCAACCTAGAAGAATAAAATTTGGGCAGCCAAGTGGGATTAGTGAACTTATCATTACCACCAAGTATCATCAAGATTTGGTGAAAAAATGTTTGCTGAGATTTCAGCAAACTAGTAGTTTTTTGGAAGCTTGGCAACCCCTTTCAAACGAAAGTGTTCTTCGCCAGTCTCTGCAGGGGTACTTCAAGAGGAAAAAAACCATAGAGATAGAACTAACAACTACTTCATTTTGTCAAGTTTCAAGGAGCTAGCACAAACCGTGTTTGATTTAGAGTTTCAAAGACATCTATCTATATAGCAGAAAGCAGAGTGAAACCTAAAATTTCAAAGTGTTACTGGAAACGAACGCTTGAACCTAGAAGAGTAAAAATTGGGCAGCCAAGTGGGCTTAGTGAACTGATCATTACCACCAAGTATCATCAAGTTTTGGTGAAAAAATGTTTGCTGAGATTTCAGCACACTAGTAGTTTTTTGGAAGCTTGGCAACCCCTTTTTAAACGAAAGTGTTTTTCGCCATTCTCTGCATGGGGTACTTCAAGAGGAAACAAACCATAGAGATAGAATTTAGAACTACTTCATTTTGTCAAGTTTCACGGAGCTAGCACAAACCGTGTTTGATTTAGAGTTTCAAACACATCTATCTATATAGCAGAAAACAGAGTGAAACCTAAAATTTCAAAGTGTTACTGGAAACGAACGCTTGAACCTAGAAGAGTAAAAATTGGGCAGCCAAGTGGGCTTAGTGAACTGTTCATTACCACCAAGTATCATCAAGTTTTGGTGAAAAAATGTTTGCTGAGATTTCAGCAAACTAGTAGTTTTTTGGAAGCTTGGCAACCCCTTTCAAACGAAAGTGTTTTTCGCCAGTCTCTGCATGGGGTACTTCAAGAGGAAACAAACCATAGAGATAGAACTTAGAACTACTTCATTTGGTCAAGTTTCAAGGAGCTAGCACAAACCGTGTTTGATTTAGAGTTTCAAACACATCTATCTATATAGCAGAAAACAGAGTGAAACCTAAAAATTCAAAGTGTTACTGGAAACGAACGCTTGAACCTAGAAGAGTGAAAATTGGGCAGCCAAGTGGGCTTAGTGAACTGATCATTACCACCAAGTATCATCAAGATTTGGTGAAAAAATGTTTCCTGAGATTTCAGCAAACTAGTAGTTTTTTGGAAGCTTGGCAACCCCTTTCAAACGAAAGTGTTCTTCGCCAGTCTCTGCATGGGGTGCTTCAAGAGGAAACAAACCATAGAGATAGAACTTAGAACTTCTTCATTTGGTCAAGTTTCAAGGAACTAGCACAAACCGTGTTTGAATTAGAATTCCAAACACAGCTATCTATGTTGGAGAAAACAGAGTGAAACCTAAAAATTCAAACAGTCCCTGGAAACGAAAGCTTCAACCTAGAAGAATAAAATTTGGGCAGCCAAGTGGGATTAGTGAACTTATCATTACCACCAAGTATCATCAAGATTTGGTGAAAAAATGTTTGCTGAGATTTCAGCAAACTAGTAGTTTTTTGGAAGCTTGGCAACCCCTTTCAAACGAAAGTGTTCTTCGCCAGTCTCTGCAGGGGTACTTCAAGAGGAAAAAAACCATAGAGATAGAACTAACAACTACTTCATTTTGTCAAGTTTCAAGGAGCTAGCACAAACCGTGTTTGATTTAGAGTTTCAAAGACATCTATCTATATAGCAGAAAACAGAGTGAAACCTAAAATTTCAAAGTGTTACTGGAAACGAACGCTTGAACCTAGAAGAGTAAAAATTGGGCAGCCAAGTGGGCTTAGTGAACTGATCATTACCACCAAGTATCATCAAGTTTTGGTGAAAAAATGTTTGCTGAGATTTCAGCACACTAGTAGTTTTTTGGAAGCTTGGCAACCCCTTTTTAAACGAAAGTGTTTTTCGAAAGTCTCTGCATGGGGTACTTCAAGAGGAAACAAACCATAGAGATAGAACTTAGAACTACTTCATTTGGTCAAGTTTCAAGGAGCTAGCACAAACCGTGTTTGATTTAGAGTTTCAAACACATCTATCTATATAGCAGAAAACAGAGTGAAACCTAAAAATTCAAAGTGTTACTGGAAACGAACGCTTGAACCTAGAAGAGTGAAAATTGGGCAGCCAGGTGGGCTTAGTGAACTGATCATTACCACCAAGTATCATCAAGATTTGGTGAGAAAATGGTTGCTGAGATTTGAGCAAACTAGTAGTTTTTTGGAAGCTTGGCAACCCCTTTCAAACGAAAGTGTTCTTCGCCAGTCTCTGCATTTGGTACTTCAAGAGGAAACAAACCATACAGGTAGAACTTAGAACTACTTCATTTTGTCAAGTTTCACGGAGCTAGCACAAACCGTGTTTGATTTAGAGTTTCAAACACATTTATCTATATAGCAGAAAACAGAGTGAAACCTAAAAATTCAAACTGTTACTGGAAACGAATGCTTGAACCTAGAAGAGTGAAAGTTGGGCAGCCAAGTGGGATTAGTGAACTGATCATTACCACCAAGTATCATCAAGATTTGGTGAAAAAATGTTTGCTGAGATTTCAGCAAACTAGTAGTTTTTTGGAAGCATGGCAACCCCTTTCAAACGAAAGTGTTTTTCGCCAGTTTCTGCATGGGTTACTTCAAGAGGAAACAGACCATAGAGATAGAACTTAGAACTACTTCATTTTGTCAAGTTTCAAGGAGCTAGCACAAACCGTGTTTGATTTAGAGTTTCAAACACATCTATCTATATAGCAGAAAACAGAGTGAAACCTAAAAATTCAAAGTGTTACTGGAAACGAACGCTTGAACCTAGAAGAGTGAAAATTGGGCAGCCAAGTGGGCTTAGTGAACTGATCATTACCACCAAGTATCATCAAGATTTGGTGAAAAAATGTTTGCTGAGATTTCAGCAAACGAGTAGTTTTTTGGAAGCTTGGCAACCCCTTTCAAACGAAAGTGTTCTTCGCCAGTCTCTGCATGGGGTACTTCAAGAGGAAACAAACCATAGAGATAGAACTTAGAACTACTTCATTTTGTCAAGTTTCACGGAGCTAGCACAAACCGTGTTTGATTTAGAGTTTCAAACACATCTATCTATATAGCAGAAAACAGAGTGAAACCTAAAAATTCAAACTGTTATTGGAAACGAACGCTTGAACCTAGAAGAGTGAAAATTTGGCAGCCAAGTGGGCTTAGTGAACTGATCATTACCACCAAGTATCATCAAGATTTGGTGAAAAAATGGTTGCTGAGATTTCAGCAAACTAGTAGTTTTTTGGAAGCTTGGCAACCCCGTTCAAACGAAAGTGTTCTTCGCCAGTCTCTGCATTTGGTACTTCAAAAGTAAACAAACCATAGAGATAGAACTTAGAACTACTTCATTTTGTCAAGTTTCACGGAGCTAGCACAAACCGTGTTTGATTTAGAGTTTCAAACACATCTATCTATATAGCAGAAAACAGAGTGAAACCTAAAAATTCAAACTGTTACTTTAAACGAACGCTTGAACCTAGAAGAGTGTAAGTTGGGCAGCCAAGTGGGATTAGTGAACTGATCATTACCACCAAGTATCATCAAGATTTGGTGAAAAAAACTTTGCTGAGATTTCAGCCAACTAGTAGTTTTTTGGAAGCATGGCAACCCCTTTCAAACGAAAGTGTTTTTCGCCAGTTTCTGCATGGGGTACTTCAAGAGGAAACAAACCATAGAGATAGAACTTAGAACTACTTCATTTTGTCAAGTTTCACGGAGCTAGCACAAACCGTGTTTGATTTAGAGTTTCAAACACATCTATCTATATAGCAGAAAACAGAGTGAAACCTAAAAATTCAAACTGTTACTGGAAACGAACGCTTGAACCTAGGAGATTGAAAGTTGGGCAGCCAAGTGGGATTAGTGAACTGATCATTACCACCATGTATCATCAAGATTTGGTGAAAAAATGTTTGCTGAGATTTCAGCAAACTAGTAGTTTTTTGGAAGCTTGGCAACCCCTTTCAAACGAAAGTGTTTTTCGCGAGTCTCTGCATGGGGTACTTCAAGAGGAAACAAACAATAGATATAGAACTTAGAACTACTTCATTTGGTCAAGTTTCAAGGAGCTAGCACAAACCGTGTTTGATTTAGAGTTTCAAACACATCTATCTATATAGCAGAAAACAGAGTGAAACCTAAAAATTCAAAGTGTTACTGGAAACGAACGCTTGAACCTACAAGAGTGAAAATGGGGCAGCCAAGTGGGCTTAGTGAACTGATCATTACCACCAAGTATCATCAAGATTTGGTGAAAAAATGGTTGCTGAGATTTCAGCAAACTAGTAGTTTTTTGGAAGCTTGGCAACCCCTTTCAAACGAAAGTGTTCTTTGCCAGTCTCTGCATGGGATACTTCAAGAGAAAGCAAACCATAGAGATAGAACATAGAACTACTTCATTTTGTCAAGTTTCACGGAGCTAGCACAAACCGTGTTTGATTTAGAGTTTCAAACACATCTATCTATATAGCAGAAAACAGAGTGAAACCTAAAAATTCAAACTGTTACTGGAAACGAACGCTTGAACCTAGAAGATTGAAAGTTGGGCAGCCAAGTGGGATTAGTGAACTGATCATTAGCACCAAGTATCATCAAGATTTGGTGAAAAAATGTTTGCTGAGATTTCAGCAAACGAGTAGTTTTTTGGAAGCTTGGCAACCCCTTTCAAACGAAAGTGTTTTTCGCCAGTCTCTGCATGGGGTACTTCAAGAGGAAACAAACCATAGAGATAGAACTTAGAACTACTTCATTTTGTCAAGTTTCACGGAGCTAGCACAAACCGTGTTTGATTTAGAGTTTCAAACACATCTATCTATATAGCAGAAAACAGAGTGAAACCTAAAAATTCAAAGTGTTACTGGAAACGAACGCTTGAACCTAGAAGAGTGAAAATTGGGCAGACAAGTGGGCTTAGTGAACTGATCATTACCACCAAGTATCATCAAGATTTGGTGAAAAAGTGGTTGCTGAGATTTCAGCAAACTAGTAGTTTTTTGGAAGCTTGGCAAGCCCTTTCAAACGAAAGTGTTCTTCGCCAGTCTCTGCATTTGGTACTTCAAGAGGAAACAAAACATAGAGATAGAACTTAGAACTACTTCATTTTGTCAAGTTTCACGGAGCTAGCACAAACCGTGTTTGATTTAGAGTTTCAAACACATCTATCTATATAGCAGAAAACAGAGTGAAACCTAAAAATTCAAACTGTTACTGGAAACGAACGCTTGAACCTAGAATATTGAAAGTTGGGCAGCCAAGTGGGATTAGTGAACTGATCATTACCACCAAGTATCATCAAGATTTGGTGAAAAAATGTTTGCTGAGATTTCAGCAAACGAGTAGTTTTTTGGAAGCTTGGCAACCCCTTTCAAACGAAAGTGTTCGTCGCCAGTCTCTGCATGGGGTACTTCTTGAGGAAACAAACCATAGAGATAGAACTTAGAACTACTTCATTTTGTCAAGTTTCACGGAGCTAGCACAAACCGTGTTTGATTTAGAGTTTCAAACACATCTATCTATATAGCAGAAAACAGAGTGAAACCTAAAAATTCAAAGTGTTATTGGAAACGAACGCTTGAACCTAGAAGAGTGAAAGTTTGGCAGCCAAGTGGGCTTAGTGAACTGATCATTACCACCAAGTATCATCAAGATTTGGTGAAAAAATGGTTGCTGAGATTTCAGCAAACTAGTAGTTTTTTGGAAGCTTGGCAACCCCTTTCAAACGAAAGTGTTCTTCGCCAGTCTCTGCATTTGGTACTTCAAAGGGAAACAAACCATAGAGATAGAACTTAGAACTACTTCATTTTGTCAAGTTTCACGGAGCTAGCACAAACCGTGTTTGATTTAGAGTTTCAAACACATCTATCTATATAGCAGAAAACAGGATGAAACCTGAAAATTCAAAATGTTACTGGAAACGAAAGCTTGAACCTAGAAGAGTGAAAGTTGGGCAGTAAAGTGGGATTAGTGAACTGATCATTACCACCAAGTATCATCAAGATTTGGTGAAAAAATGTTTGCTGAGATTTCAGCAAACTAGTAGTTTCTTGGAAGCATGGCAACCCCTTTCAAACGAAAGTGTTTTTCGCCAGTTTCTGCATGGGGTACTTCAAGAGGAAACAAACCATAGAGATAGAACTTAGAACTACTTCATTTTGTCAAGTTTCACGGAGCTAGCACAAACCGTGTTTGATTTAGAGTTTCAAACACATCTATCTATATAGCAGAAAACAGAGTGAAACCTAAAAATTCAAACAGTTACTGGAAACGAACGCTTGAACCTAGAAGATTGAAAATTGGGCAGCCAAGTGGGATTAGTGAACTGATCATTACCACCAAGTATCATCAAGATTTGGTGAAAAAATGTTTGCTGAGATTTCAGCAAACTAGTAGTTTTTTGGAAGCTTGGCAACCCCTTTAAAACGAAAGTGTTTTTCGCCAGTCTCTGCATGGGGTACTTCAAGACGAAACAAACAATAGATATAGAACTTAGAACTACTTCATTTGGTCAAGTTTCAAGGAGCTAGCACAAACCGTGTTTGATTTAGAGTTTCAAACACATCTATCTATATAGCAGAAAACAGAGTGAAACCTAAAAATTCAAAGTGTTACTGGAAACGAACGCTTGAACCTACAAGAGTGAAAATTGGGCAGCCAAGTGGGCTTAGTGAACTGATCATTACCACCAAGTATCATCAAGATTTGGTGAAAAAATGGTTGCTGAGATTTCAGCAAACTAGTAGTTTTTTGGAAGCTTGGCAACCCCTTTCAAACGAAAGTGTTCTTTGCCAGTCTCTGCATGGGGTACTTCAAGAGAAAACAAACCATAGAGATAGAACTTAGAACTACTTCATTTTGTCAAGTTTCACGGAGCTAGCACAAACCGTGTTTGATTTACAGTTTCAAACACATCTATCTATATAGCAGAAAACAGAGTGAAACCTAAAAATTCAAACTGTTACTGGAAACGAACGCTTGAACATAGAATATTGAAAGTTGGGCAGCCAAGTGGGATTAGTGAACTGATCATTCCCACCAAGTATCATCAAGATTTGGTGAAAAAATGTTTGCTGAGATTTCAGCAAACGAGTAGTTTTTTGGAAGCTTGGCAACCCCTTTCAAACGAAAGTGTTTTTCGCCACTCTCTGCATGGGGTACTTCAAGAGGAAAAAAACCATAGAGATAGAACTTAGAACTACTTCATTTTGTCAAGTTTCACGGAGCTAGCACAAACCGTGTTTGATTTAGAGTTTCAAACACATCTATCTATATAGCAGAAAACAGAGTGAAACCTAAAAATTCAAAGTGTTACTGGAAACGAACGCTTGAACCTAGAAGAGTGAAAATTGGGCAGCCAAGTGGGCTTAGTGAACTGATCATTACCACCAAGTATCATCAAGATTTGGTGAATAAATGGTTGCTGAGATTTCAGCAAACTAGTAGTTTTTTGGAAGCTTGGCAAGCCCTTTCAAACGAAAGTGTTCTTCGCCAGTCTCTGCATTTGGTACTTCAAGAGGAAACAAACCATAGAGATAGAACTTAGAACTGCTTCATTTTGTCAAGTTTCACGGAGCTAGCACAAACCGTGTTTGATTTAGAGTTTCAAACACATCTATCTATATAGCAGAAAACAGAGTGAAACCTAAAAATTCAAACTGTTACTGGAAACGAACGCTTGAACCTAGAAGAGTGAAAGTTGGGCAGCCAAGTGGGATTAGTGAAGTGATCATTACCACCAAGTATCATCAAGATTTGGTGAAAAAATGTTTGCTGAGATTTCAGCAAACTAGTAGTTTTTTGGAAGCATGGCAACCCCTTTCAAACGAAAGTGTTTTTCGCCAGTTTCTGCATGGGGTACTTCAAGAGGAAACAAACCATAGAGATAGAACTTAGAACTACTTCATTTTGTCAAGTTTCACGGAGCTAGCACAAACCGTGTTTGATTTAGAGTTTCAAACACATCTATCTATATAGCAGAAAACAGAGTGAAACCTAAAAATTCAAACTGTTACTGGAAACGAACGCTTGAACCTAGAAGATTGAAAGTTGGGCAGCCAAGTGGGCTTAGTGAACTGATCATTACCACCAAGTATCATCAAGATTTGGTGAAAAAATGTTTGCTGAGATTTCAGCAAACGAGTAGTTTTTTGGAAGCTTGGCAACCCCTTTCAAACGAAAGTGTTCTTCGCCAGTCTCTGCATGGGGTACTTCAAGAGGAAACAAACCATAGAGATAGAACTTAGAACTTCTTCATTTGGTCAAGTTTCAAGGAGCTAGCACAAACCGTGTTTGATTTAGAGTTTCAACACATCTATCTATATAGCAGAAAACAGAGTGAAACCTAAAAATTCAAAGTGTTACTGGAAACGAACGCTTGAACCTAGAAGAGTGAAAATTGGGCAGCCAAGTGGGCTTAGTGAACTGATCATTACCACCAAGTATCATCAAGATTTGGTGAAAAAATGTTTGCTGAGATTTCAGCAAACTAGTAGTTTTTTGGAAGCTTGGCAACCCCTTTCAAACGAAAGTGTTCTTCGCCAGTCTCTGCATGGGGTACTTCAGGAGGAAACAAACCATAGAGATAGAACTTAGAACTTCTTCATTTGGTCAAGTTTCAAGGAGCTAGCACAAACCGTGTTTGATTTAGAATTCCAAACACAGCTATCTATGTTGGAGAAAACAGAGTGAAACCTAAAAATTCAAACAGTTCTGGAAACGAAAGCTTCAACCTAGAAGAATAAAATTTGGGCAGCCAAGTGGGATTAGTGAACTGATCATTACCACCAAGTATCATCAAGATTTGGTGAAAAAATGTTTTCCTGAGATTTCAGCAAACTAGTAGTTTTTTGGAAGCTTGGCAACCCCTTTCAAACGAAAGTGTTTTTCGCCAGTCTCTTCAGGGGTACTTCAAAAGGAAAAAAACCATAGAGATAGAACTAACAACTACTTCATTTTGTCAAGTTTCAAGGAGCTAGCACAAACCGTGTTTGATTTAGAGTTTCAAAGACATCTATCTATATAGCAGAAAACAGAGTGAAACCTAAAATTTCAAAGTGTTACTGGAAACGAACGCTTGAACCTAGAAGAGTAAAAATTGGGCAGCCAAGTGGGCTTAGTGAACTGATCATTACCACCAAGTATCATCAAGTTTTGGTGAAAAAATGTTTGCTGAGATTTCAGCAAACTAGTAGTTTTTTGGAAGCTTGGCAACACCTTTCAAACGAAAGTGTTTTTCGCCAGTCTCTGCATGGGGTACTTCAAGAGGAAACAAACCATAGAGATAGAACTTAGAACTACTTCATTTGGTCAAGTTTCAAGGAGATAGCACAAACCGTGTTTGATTTAGAGTTTCAAACACATCTATCTATATAGCAGAAAACAGAGTGAAACCTAAAAATTCAAAGTGTTACTGGAAACGAACGCTTGAACCTAGAAGAGTGAAAATTGGGCAGCCAAGTGGGCTTAGTGAACTGATCATTACCACCAAGTATCATCAAGATTTGGTGAGAAAATGGTTGCTGAGATTTGAGCAAACTAGTAGTTTTGTGGAAGCTTGGCAACCCCTTTCAAACGAAAGTGTTCTTCGCCAGTCTCTGCATGGGGTACTTCAAGAGGAAACAAACCATAGAGATAGAACTTAGAACTACTTCATTTTGTCAAGTTTCACGGAGCTAGCACAAACCGTGTTTGATTTAGAGATTCAAACACATCTATCTATATAGCAGAAAACAGAGTGAAACCTAAAATTTCAAAGTGTTACTGGAAACGAACGCTTGAACCTAGAAGAGTAAAAATTGGGTAGCCAAGTGGGCTTAGTGAACTGATCATTACCACCAAGTATCATCAAGTTTTGGTGAAAAAATGTTTGCTGAGATTTCAGCAAACTAGTAGTTTTTTGGAAGCTTGGCAACCCCTTTCAAACGAAAGTGTTTTTCGCCAGTCTCTGCATGGGGTACTTCAAGAGGAAACAAACCATAGAGACAGAACTTAGAACTACTTCATTTGGTCAAGTTTCAAGGAGCTAGCACAAACCGTGTTTGATTTAGAGTTTCAAAGACATCTATCTATATAGCAGAAAACAGAGTGAAACCTAAAAATTCAAAGTGTTACTGGAAACGAACGCTTGAACCTAGAAGAGTGAAAATTGGGCAGCCAAGTGGGCTTAGTGAACTGATCATTACCACCAAGTATCATCAAGATTTGGTGAGAAAATGGTTGCTGAGATTTGAGCAAACTAGTAGTTTTTTGGAAGCTTGGCAACCCCTTTCAAACGAAAGTGTTCTTCGCCAGTCTCTGCATTTGGTACTTCAAGAGGAAACAAACCATACAGGTAGAACTTAGAACTACTTCATTTTGTCAAGTTTCAGGGAGCTAGCACAAACCGTGTTTGATTTAGAGTTTCAAACACATCTATCTATATAGCAGAAAACAGAGTGAAACCTAAAAATTCAAAGTGTTACGGGAAACGAACGCTTGAACCTAGAAGAGTGAAAATTGGACAGCCAAGTGGTCTTAGTGAACTGATCATTACCACCAAGTATCATCAAGATTTGGTGAAAAAATGTTTGCTGAGATTTCAGCAAACGAGTAGTTTTTTGGAAGCTTGGCAACCCCTTTCAATCGAAAGTCTTCTTCGCCGGTCTCTGCATGGGGTACTTCAAGAGGAAACAAACCATAGAGATAGAACTTAGAACTACTTCATTTTGTCAAGTTTCACGGAGCTAGCACAAACCGTGTTTGATTTAGAGTTTCAAACACATCTACCTATATAGCAGAAAACAGAGTGAAACCTAAAAATTCAAAGTGTTATTGGAAACGAA
>NW_027511878.1:0-20175 GCF_048772815.1 Callospermophilus lateralis
AGGTATCATAAAGGTTGGGTGAAAAAATATTTGCTGGTATTTTGGAGACTCGTTATTTCTTGGAAGCTTGGCAACCTCTTTCATTGAAAGTGCTTTTCCACATCTGAGCCTAGGGCTACTTGAAGAGGAAACAAACCCTAGAGACAATACTGAGAACTCCTTTATTTTGTAAAGTTTCAACGAGCTACTACAAACCATGTTGGATTTAGAGTTCCAAATTCATCTATCTATATAGAAGAGAACAGAGTGAAACCTAAATATAAAAACTGCTACTGTAGACGAACGCTTCAACCTAGAAAAACAAAATTTGGTGAGCCAAGTGGGTTTGCTGTACTGATTATTAAAACCAAGTATCATAAAGATTGGGTGAAAAAATATTTCCTGGTAATTCGGAAACTCATTATTTCTTAGAAGCTTGCAAACCCTCTCAATGAAAGTGCTTTTCCACAGTCTGTGCCTAGGGCTACTTGAAGAGGAAACAAACCATAGAGACAAAACTGAGAACTCCTTTATGTTGTCAAGTTTCAAGGAGCTACTACCAACCATGTTGGATTTAGAGTTCCAAATTCAGCTATCTATATAGGAGAGAACAGAGGGAAACCTAAAAATATAAACTGCTACTCTAAACGAACGCTTCAACCTAGAAGAACAAAATTTGTTGAGTCAAGTGGGATTTGTGTTCCGATCATTACCACCAGGTATCATAAAGTTTGGGTGAAAAAATATTTGCTGGTATTTTGGAAACTCGTTATTTCTTGGAAGCTTGGCAACCTCTTTCATTGAATGTGCTTTTCCACATCTGTGCTAGGGCTACTTGAAGAGGAAACAAACCCTAGAGACAATACTGAGAACTCCTTTATTTTGTAAAGTTTCAACGAGCTACTACAAACCATGTTGGATTTAGAGTTCCAAATTCATGTATCTATATAGAAGAGAACAGAGTGAAACCTAAATATAAAAACTGCTACTGTAGATGAACGCTTCAACCTAGAAAAACAAAATTTGGTGAGCCAAGTGGGTTTGCTGTACTGATTATTAAAACCAAGTATCATAAAGATTGGGTGAAAAAATATTTCCTGGTAATTCGGAAACTCATTATTTCTTAGAAGCTTGCAAACCCTCTCAATGAAAGTGCTTTTCCACAGTCTGTGCCTAGGGCTACTTGAAGAGGAAACAAACCATTGAGACAAAAGTGAGAACTCCTTTATTTTGTCAAGTTTCAAGGAGCTACTACAAACCATGTTGGATTTAGATTTCCAAATTCATCTATCTATATAGGAGAGAACAAAGTGAAACCGAAAAATAAAAACTGCTACTGTAAACGAATTCTTCAACCGAGAAGAACAAAATTTGGTGAGACAAGTGGGATTTGTGTAGTTGTCATTACCACCACTTATCATCAAGATTGGGTGAAAAAGTATTTGCTGGTATTTCGGAAACTCATAATTTCTTGGAAGCTTGGCAACCTCTTTCAATGAAAGTGCTTTTTCACAGTCTCTGCTTAGGGCTACTTGAAGAGGAAAGAAATCATAGAGACAAAACTGAGAACTACTTTTTTTGTCAAGTTTCAAAGAGCTAGTAAAAACCATGTTGGATTTAGAGTTCCAAATTCAGCAATCTATACAGGAGAGAACAGAGGGAAACCTAAAAATATAAACTGCTACTTTAAACGAACGCTTCAAACTAGAAGAACAAAATTTGGTGAGTCAAGTGGGATTTCTGTACCGATCAGTACCACCAAGCACCATCAAGATTGGGTGAAAAAATATTTGCTGGTATTTCGAAAACTCATTATTTCTTAGAGGCTTGTCAACCCCTCTCAATGAAAGTGCTTTTCCACAGTCTGCGCCTAGGGCTACTTGAAGAGGAAACAAACCATAGAGACAAAACTGAGAACTCCTTTATGTTGTCAAGTTTCAAGGAGCTACTACCAACCATGTTGGATTTAGAGTTCCAAATTCAGCTATCTATATAGGAGAGAACAGAGGGAAACCTAAAAATATAAACTGCTACTCTAAACGAACGCTTCAACCTAGAAGAACAAAATTTGTTGAGTCAAGTGGGATTTGTGTTCCGATCATTACCACCAGGTATCATAAAGTTTGGGTGAAAAAATATTTGCTGGTATTTTGGAAACTCGTTATTTCTTGGAAGCTTGGCAACCTCTTTCATTGAATGTGCTTTTCCACATCTGTGCCTAGGGCTACTTGAAGAGGAAACAAACCCTAGAGACAATACTGAGAACTCCTTTATTTTGTAAAGTTTCAACGAGCTACTACAAACCATGTTGGATTTAGAGTTCCAAATTCATGTATCTATATAGAAGAGAACAGAGTGAAACCTAAATATAAAAACTGCTACAGTAGACGAACGCTTCAACCTAGAAAAACAAAATTTGGTGAGCCAAGTGGGTTTGCTGTACTGATTATTAAAACCAAGTATCATAAAGATTGGGTGAAAAAATATTTCCTGGTAATTCGGAAACTCATTATTTATTAGAAGCTTGCAAACCCTCTCAATGAAAGTGCTTTTCCACAATCTGTGCCTAGGGCTACTTGAAGAGGAAACAAACCATTGAGACAAAAGTGAGAACTCCTTTATTTTGTCAAGTTTCAAGGAGCTACTACAAACCATGTTGGATTTAGATTTCCAAATTCATCTATCTATATAGGAGAGAACAAAGTGAAACCGAAAAATAAAACCTGCTACTGTAAACGAATTCTTCAACCGAGAAGAACAAAATTTGGTGAGCCAAGTGGGATTTGTGTAGTTGTCATTACCACCACTTATCATCAAGATTGGGTGAAAAAGTATTTGCTGGTATTTCGGAAACTCATAATTTCTTGGAAGCTTGGCAACCTCTTTCAATGAAAGTGCTTTTTCACAGTCTCTGCTTAGGGCTACTTGAAGAGTAAAGAAATCATAGAGACAAAACTGAGAACTACTTTTTTTGTCAAGTTTCAAAGAGCTAGTAAAAACCATGTTGGATTTAGAGTTCCAAATTCAGCTATCTATACAGGAGAGAACAGAGGGAAACCTAAAAATATAAACTGCAACTTTAAACGAACGCTTCAAACTAGAAGAACAAAATTTGGTGAGTCAAGTGGGATTTCTGTACCGATCAGTACCACCAAGCACCATCAAGATTGGGTGAAAAAATATTTGCTGGTATTTCGAAAACTCATTATTTCTTAGAGGCTTGTAAACCCCTCTCAATGAAAGTGCTTTTCCACAGTCTGCGCCTAGGGCTACTTGAAGAGGAAACAAACCATAGAGACAAAACTGAGAACTCCTTTAAGTTGTCAAGTTTCAAGGAGCTACTACCAACCATGTTGGATTTAGAGTTCCAAATTCAGCTATCTATATAGGAGAGAACAGAGGGAAACCTAAAAATATAAACTGCTACTCTAAACGAACGCTTCAACCTAGAAGAACAAAATTTGTTGAGTCAAGTGGGATTTGTGTTCCGATCATTACCACCAGGTATCATAAAGTTTGGGTGAAAAAATATTTGCTGGTATTTTGGAAACTCGTTATTTCTTGGAAGCTTGGCAACCTCTTTCATTGAATGTGCTTTTCCACATCTGTGCTAGGGCTACTTGAAGAGGAAACAAACCCTAGAGACAATACTGAGAACTCCTTTATTTTGTAAAGTTTCAACGAGCTACTACAAACCATGTTGGATTTAGAGTTCCAAATTCATGTATCTATATAGAAGAGAACAGAGTGAAACCTAAATATAAAAACTGCTACTGTAGACGAACGCTTCAACCTAGAAAAACAAAATTTGGTGAGCCAAGTGGGTTTGCTGTACTGATTATTAAAACCAAGTATCATAAAGATTGGGTGAAAAAATATTTCCTGGTAATTCGGAAACTCATTATTTCTTAGAAGCTTGCAAACCCTCTCAATGAAAGTGCTTTTCCACAGTCTGTGCCTAGGGCTACTTGAAGAGGAAACAAACCATTGAGACAAAAGTGAGAACTCCTTTATTTTGTCAAGTTTCAAGGAGCTACTACAAACCATGTTGGATTTAGATTTCCAAATTCATCTATCTATATAGGAGAGAACAAAGTGAAACCGAAAAATAAAAACTGCTACTGTAAACGAATTCTTCAACCGAGAAGAACAAAATTTGGTGAGCCAAGTGGGATTTGTGTAGTTGTCATTACCACCACTTATCATCAAGATTGGGTGAAAAAGTATTTGCTGGTATTTCGGAAACTCATAATTTCTTGGAAGCTTGGCAACCTCTTTCAATGAAAGTGCTTTTTCACAGTCTCTGCTTAGGGCTACTTGAAGAGGAAAGAAATCATAGAGACAAAACTGAGAACTACTTTTTTTGTCAAGTTTCAAAGAGCTAGTAAAAACCATGTTGGATTTAGAGTTCCAAATTCAGCTATCTATACAGGAGAGAACAGAGGGAAACATAAAAATATAAACTGCTACTTTAAACGAACGCTTCAAACTAGAAGAACAAAATTTGGTGAGTCAAGTGGGATTTCTGTACCGATCAGTACCACCAAGCACCATCAAGATTGGGTGAAAAAATATTTGCTGGTATTTCGAAAACTCATTATTTCTTAGAGGCTTGTAAACCCCTCTCAATGAAAGTGCTTTTCCACAGTCTGCGCCTAGGGCTACTTGAAGAGGAAACAAACCATAGAGACAAAACTGAGAACTCCTTTATGTTGTCAAGTTTCAAGGAGCTACTACCAACCATGTTGGATTTAGAGTTCCAAATTCAGCTATCTATATAGGAGAGAACAGAGGGAAACCTAAAAATATAAACTGCTACTCTAAACGAACGCTTCAACCTAGAAGAACAAAATTTGTTGAGTCAAGTGGGATTTGTGTTCCGATCATTACCACCAGGTATCATAAAGTTTGGGTGAAAAAATATTTGCTGGTATTTTGGAAACTCGTTATTTCTTGGAAGCTTGGCAACCTCTTTCATTGAATGTGCTTTTCCACATCTGTGCCTAGGGCTACTTGAAGAGGAAACAAACCCTAGAGACAATACTGAGAACTCCTTTATTTTGTAAAGTTTCAACGAGCTACTACAAACCATGTTGGATTTAGAGTTCCAAATTCATGTATCTATATAGAAGAGAACAGAGTGAAACCTAAATATAAAAACTGCTACTGTAGATGAACGCTTCAACCTAGAAAAACAAAATTTGGTGAGCCAAGTGGGTTTGCTGTACTGATTATTAAAACCAAGTATCATAAAGATTGGGTGAAAAAATATTTCCTGGTAATTCGGAAACTCATTATTTCTTAGAAGCTTGCAAACCCTCTCAATGAAAGTGCTTTTCCACAGTCTGTGCCTAGGGCTACTTGAAGAGGAAACAAACCATTGAGACAAAAGTGAGAACTCCTTTATTTTGTCAAGTTTCAAGGAGCTACTACAAACCATGTTGGATTTAGATTTCCAAATTCATCTATCTATATAGGAGAGAACAAAGTGAAACCGAAAAATAAAAACTGCTACTGTAAACGAATTCTTCAACCGAGAAGAACAAAATTTGGTGAGCCAAGTGGGATTTGTGTAGTTGTCATTACCACCACTTATCATCAAGATTGGGTGAAAAAGTATTTGCTGGTATTTCGGAAACTCATAATTTCTTGGAAGCTTGGCAACCTCTTTCAATGAAAGTGCTTTTTCACAGTCTCTGCTTAGGGCTACTTGAAGAGGAAAGAAATCATAGAGACAAAACTGAGAACTACTTTTTTTGTCAAGTTTCAAAGAGCTAGTAACAACCATGTTGGATTTAGAGTTCCAAATTCAGCTATCTATACAGGAGAGAACAGAGGGAAACCTAAAAATATAAACTGCTACTTTAAACGAACGCTTCAAACTAGAAGAACAAAATTTGGTGAGTCAAGTGGGATTTCTGTACCGATCAGTACCACCAAGCACCATCAAGATTGGGTGAAAAAATATTTGCTGGTATTTCGAAAACTCATTATTTCTTAGAGGCTTGGCAACCCCTCTCAATGAAAGTGCTTTTCCACAATCTGTGCCTAGGGCTACTTGAAGAGGAAACAAACCATAGAGACAAAACTGAGAATTCCTTTATGTTGTCAAGTTTCAAGGAGCTACTACCAACCATGTTGATTTTAGAGTTCCAAATTCAGCTATCTATATAGGAGAGAACAGAGGGAAACCTAAAAATATAAACTGCTACTCTAAACGAACGCTTCAACCTAGAAGAACAAAATTTGTTGAGCGAAGTGGGATTTGTGTACCGATCATTACCACCAGGTATCATAAAGTTTGGGTTAAAAAAATATTTGCTGGTATTTTGGAAACTCGTTATTTCTTGGAAGCTTGGCAACCTCTTTCATTGAATGTGCTTTTCCACATCTGTGCCTAGGGCTACTTGAAGAGGAAACAAACTCTAGAGACAATACTGAGAACTCCTTTATTTTGTAAAGTTTCAACGAGCTACTACAAACCATGTTGGATTTAGAGTTCCAAATTCATGTATCTATATAGAAGAGAACAGAGTGAAACCTAAATATAAAAACTGCTACTGTAGACGAACGCTTCAACCTAGAAAAACAAAATTTGGTGAGCCAAGTGGGTTTACTGTACTGATTATTAAAACCAAGTATCATAAAGATTGGGTGAAAAAATATTTCTTGGTAATTCGGAAACTCATTATTTCTTAGAAGCTTGCAAACCCTCTCAATGAATGTGCTTTTCCACATTCTGTGCCTAGGGCTACTTGAAGAGGAAACAAACCATTGAGACAAAAGTGAGAACTCCTTTATTTTGTCAAGTTTCAAGGAGCTACTACAAACCATGTTGGATTTAGATTTCCAAATTCATCTATCTATATAGGAGAGAACAAAGTGAAACCAAAAAACAAAAACTGCTACTGTAAACGAATTCTTCAACCGAGAAGAACAAAATTTGGTAAGCCAAGTGGGATTTGTGTAGTTGTAATTACCACCACTTATCATCAAGATTGGATGAAAATGTATTTGCTGGTATTTCAGAAACTCATAATTTCTTGGAAGCTTGGCAACCCCTTTCAATGAAAGTGCTTTTCCACAGTCTCTGCTTAGGGCTACCTGAAGAGGAAAGAAATCATAGAGACAAAACTGAGAACTCCTTTATTTGGTCAAGTTTCAAAGAGCTACTACAAACCATGTTGGATTTAGAGTTCCAAATTCATCTATCTATATAAGACAGAACAGAGTGAAACCTAAATATAAAAACTGCTACTGTAGACGAACGCTTAAACCTAGAAGAACAAAATTTGTTGAGCAAAGTGCGACTTGTGGACTTATCATTACCAACAAGTATCATCAAGATTGGGTGAAAAAATATTTGCTTGTGTTTCGGAAACTCGTTATTTCATAGAAGCTTGGCCACCCCTCTCAATGAAAGTGTTTTTCCACAGTCTGTTTATAGGGCTACTTGAAGAGGAAACAAACCATAGAGACAAAACTGAGAACTCTTTTTTTTGTCAAGTTTCAAACAGCTACTACAAACCATTTTGGATTTAGAGTTCCAAATTCATCTATCTATATAGGAGAGAACAGAGTGAAACCAAAAATAAAAACTGCTACTGCAAACGAACGCTTCAGCCTAGAGGAACAAAATTGGGTGAGCCAAGTGGGATTTGAGTACTTGTCATTACCACCAAGTATCATCAAGATTGGGTTAAAAAATATTTGCTGGTATTTCGGAAACTCCTAATTTCTTGGAAGCTTGGCAACCCCTTTCAATGAAAGTGCTTTTCCACAGTCTCTGCTTTGGGCTACTTAAAGAGGAAACAAATCATAGAGACAAAACGGATACCTCCTTTATTTTGTCAAGTTTCAAAGATCTACTACAAACCATGTTGGATTTAGAGTTCCAAATTAAGCTATCTATATAGGAGAGAACAGAGGGAAACCTAAAAATATAAACTGGTATTCTAAACGAACGCTTCATCCTAGAAGAACAAAATTTGTTGAGTCAAGTGGGATTTGTGTACCGATCATTACCACCAGGTATCATAAAGGTTGGGTGAAAAAATATTTGCTGGTATTTTGGAAACTCGTTGTTTCTTGGAAGCTTGGCAACCTCTTTCATTGAAAGTGCTTTTCCACATCTGTGCCTAGGGCTACTTGAAGAGGAATCAAACCCTAGAGACAATACTGAGAACTCCTTTATTTTGTAAAGTTTCAACGAGCTACTACAAACCATGTTGGATTTAGAGTTCCAAATTCATGTATCTATATAGAAGAGAACAGAGTGAAACCTAAATATAAAAACTGCTACTGTAGACGAACGCTTCAACCTAGAAAAACAAAATTTGGTTAGCCAAGTGGGTTTGCTGTACTGATTATTAAAACCCAGTATCATAAAGATTGGGTGAAAAAATATTTCCTGGTAATTCGGAAACTCATTATTTCTTAGAAGCTTGCAAACCCTCTCAATGAAAGTGCTTTTCCACAGTCTGTGCCTAGGACTACTTGAAGGGGAAACAAACCATTGAGACAAAAGTGAGAACTCATTTATTTTGTCAAGTTTCAAGGAGCTACTACAAACCATGTTGGATTTAGATTTCCAAATTCATCTATCTATATAGGAGAGAACAAAGTGAAACCGAAAAATAAAAACTGCTACTGTAAACGAATTCTTCAACCGAGAAGAACAAAATTTGGTGAGCCAAGTGGGATTTGTGTAGTTGTCATTACCAACACTTATCATCAAGATTGGGTGAAAAAGTATTTGCTGGTATTTTGGAAACTCATAATTTCTTGGAAGCTTGGCAACCTCTTTCAATGAAAGTGCTTTTTCACAGTCTCTGCTTAGGGCTACTTGAAGAGGAAAGAAATCATAGAGACAAAACTGAGAACTACTTTTTTTGTCAAGTTTCAAAGAGCTAGTAAAAACCATGATGGATTTAGAGTTCCAAATTCAGCAATCTATACAGGAGAGAACAGAGGGAAACCTAAAAATATAAACTGCTACTTTAAACGAACGCTTCAAACTAGAAGAACAAAATTTGGTGAGTGAAGTGGGATTTCTGTACCGATCAGTACCACCAAGCACCATCAAGATTGGGTGAAAAAATATTTGCTGGTATTTCGAAAACTCATTATTTCTTAGAGGCTTGGCAACCCCTCTCAATGAAAGTGCTTTTCCACAGTCTGTGCCTAGGGCTACTTGAAGAGGAAACAAACCATAGAGACAAAACTGAGAACTCCTTTATGTTGTCAAGTTTCAAGGAGCTACTACCAACCATGTTGGATTTAGAGTTCCAAATTCAGCTATCTATATAGGACAGAACAGAGGGAAACCTAAAAATATAAACTGCTACTCTAAACGAACTCTTCAACCTAGAAGAACAAAATTTGTTGAGTCAAGTGGGATTTGTGTACCGATCATTACCACCAGGTATCATAAAGTTTGGGTGAAAAAATATTTGCTGGTATTTTGGATACTCGTTATTTCTGGAAGCTTGGCAACCTCTTTCATTGAATGTGCTTTTCCACATCTGTGCCTAGGGCTACTTGAAGAGGAAACAAACCCTAGAGACAATACTGAGAACTCCTTTATTTTGTAAAGTTTCAACGAGCTACTACAAACCATGTTGGATTTAGAGTTCCAAATTCATGTATCTATATAGAAGAGAACAGAGTGAAACCTAAATATAAAAACTGCTACTGTAGTCGAACGCTTCAACCTAGAAAAACAAAATTTGGTGAGCCAAGTGGGTTTGCTGTACTGATTATTAAAACCAAGTATCATAAAGATTGGGTGAAAAAATATTTCCTGGTAATTCGGAAACTCATTATTTCTTAGAAGCTTGCAAACCCTCTCAATGAAAGTGCTTTTCCACAGTCTGTGCCTAGGGCTACTTGAAGAGGAAACAAACCATTGAGACAAAAGTGAGAACTCCTTTATTTTGTCAAGTTTCAAGGAGCTACTACAAACCATGTTGGATTTAGATTTCCAAATTCATCTATCTATATAGGAGAGAACAAAGTGAAACCGAAAAATAAAAACTGCTACTGTAAACGAATTCTTCAACCGAGAAGAACAAAATTTGGTGAGCCAAGTGGGATTTGTGTAGTTGTCATTACCACCACTTATCATCAAGATTGGGTGAAAAAGTATTTGCTGGTATTTCGGAAACTCATAATTTCTTGGAAGCTTGGCAACCTCTTTCAATGAAAGTGCTTTTTCACAGTCTCTGCTTAGGGCTACTTGAAGAGGAAAGAAATCATAGAGACAAAACTGAGAACTACATTTTTTGTCAAGTTTCAAAGAGCTAGTAAAAACCATGTTGGATTTAGAGTTCCAAATTCAGCTATCTATACAGGAGAGAACAGAGGGAAACCTAAAAATATAAACTGCTACTTTAAACGAACGCTTCAAACTAGAAGAACAAAATTTGGTGAGTCAAGTGGGATTTCTGTACCGATCAGTACCACCAAGCACCATCAAGATTGGGTGAAAAAATATTTGCTGGTATTTCGAAAACTCATTATTTCTTAGAGGCTTGGCAACCCCTCTCAATGAAAGTGCTTTTCCACAGTCTGCGCCTAGGGCTACTTGAAGAGGAAACAAACCATAGAGACAAAACTGAGAACTCCTTTATGTTGTCAAGTTTCAAGGAGCTACTACCAACCATGTTGGATTTAGAGTTCCAAATTCAGCTATCTATATAGGAGAGAACAGAGGGAAACCTAAAAATATAAACTGCTACTCTAAACGAACGCTTCAACCTAGAAGAACAAAATTTGTTGAGTCAAGTGGGATTTGTGTTCCGATCATTACCACCGGGTATCATAAAGTTTGGGTGAAAAAATATTTGCTGGTATTTTGGAAACTCGTTATTTCTTGGAAGCTTGGCAACCTCTTTCATTGAATGTGCTTTTCCACATCTGTGCCTAGGGCTACTTGAAGAGGAAACAAACCCTAGAGACAATACTGAGAACTCCTTTATTTTGTAAAGTTTCAACGAGCTACTACAAACCATGTTGGATTTAGAGTTCCAAATTCATGTATCTATATAGAAGAGAACAGAGTGAAACCTAAATATAAAAACTGCTACTGTAGATGAACGCTTCAACCTAGAAAAACAAAATTTGGTGAGCCAAGTGGGTTTGCTGTACTGATTATTAAAACCAAGTATCATAAAGATTGGGTGAAAAAATATTTCCTGGTAATTCGGAAACTCATTATTTCTTAGAAGCTTGCAACCCCTCTCAATGAAAGTGCTTTTCCACAGTCTGTGCCTAGGGCTACGTGAAGAGGAAACAAACCATTGAGACAAAAGTGAGAACTCCTTTATTTTGTCATGTTTCAAGGAGCTACTACAAACCATGTTGGATTTAGATTTCCAAATTCATCTATCTATATAGGAGAGAACAAAGTGAAACCGAAAAATAAAAACTGCTACTGTAAACGAATGCTTCAACCGAGAAGAACAAAATTTGGTGAGCCAAGTGGGATTTGTGTAGTTGTCATTACCACCACCTATCATCAAGATTGGGTGAAAAAGTATTTGCTGGTATTTCGGAAACTCATAATTTCTTGGAAGCTTGGCAACCTCTTTCAATGAAAGTGCTTTTTCACAGTCTCTGCTTAGGGCTACTAAAAGAGGAAAGAAATCATAGAGACAAAACTGAGAACTACTTTTTTGTCAAGTTTCAAAGAGCTAGTACAATCCATGTTGGATTTAGAGTTCCAAATTCATCTATCTATATAGGAGAGAACAAAGTGAAACCTAAAAATAAAAACTGCTACTGAAAACGAACGCTTCAACCTAGAAGAACAAAATTTGGGAGCCAAGTGGGATTTGTGTACTTGTCATTACCACCAAGTATCATCATATTGGGTGAAAAAAGTATTTGCTGGTATTTCGGGAAATCGTAATTTCTTGGAAGCTTGGCAACTTCTTTCAATCAAAGTCCTTTTCAACAGTCTGTGCCTAGGGATACTTGAAGAGGAAACAAAAAATAGAGACAAAACTGAGAACTCCTTTATTTTTCAAGTTTCAAAGAGCTACTACTAACCATGTAGGATTTAGAGTTCCAAATTCATCTATCTATATAGGAGAAAACAGAGTGAAACCAAAAATATAAACTGCTACTGTAAACGAACGCTTCAAACTAGAAGAACAAAATTTGGTGAGCCAAGTGGGATTTGTGTACTTGTCATTACCACCAAGTATCATCAAGATTGGCTGAAAAAATATTTGCTGGTATTTCAGTAACTCGTATTTTCTTGAAAGCTTGGCAACCCCTTTCAATGAAAGTGCTTTTCCACTGTCTCTGCTTAGGGCTACTTGAAGAGGAAACAAACCATCGAGACAAAACTGAGAACTCCTTTATTTGGTCAAGTTTCAAAGACGTACTACAAACCATGTTGGATTTAGAGTTCCAAATTCATCTATCTATATAAGAGAGAACAGAGTGAAACCTAAATATAAAAACTGCAACTGTAGACGAACGCTTAAACCTAGAAGAATAAAATTTG
This sequence comes from Callospermophilus lateralis, assembly GCF_048772815.1. Lineage (NCBI taxonomy): Eukaryota > Metazoa > Chordata > Mammalia > Rodentia > Sciuridae > Callospermophilus > Callospermophilus lateralis. Next base: position 12,494 of record NW_027511878.1, read on the forward strand.
TAGAGCAAAGTGCGATTTGTGGACTTATCATTACCACCAAGTATCACAAAGATTGCGTGAAAAAATATTTGCTTGTGTTTCGGAAACTCGTTATTTCGTAGAAGCTTGGCCACCCCTCTCAATGAAAGTGTTTTTCCACCGTCTGATTATAGGGCTACTTGAAGAGAAAACAAACCATAGAGACAAAACTGAGAACTCTTTTTTTTGTCAAGTTTCAAACAGCTACTACAAACCATTTTGGATTTAGAGTTCCAAATTCATCTATCTATATAGGAGAGAACAGAGTGAAACCAAAAATACAAACTGCTACTGTAAACGAAAACTTCAACCTAGAGGAACAAAATTGGGTGAGCCAAGTGGGATTTGAGTACTTGTCATTACCACCAAGTATCATCAAGATTGGGTTAAAAAATATTTGCTGGTATTTCGGAAACTCCTAATTTCTTGGAAGCTTGGCAACCCCTTTCAATGAAAGTGCTTTTCCACAGTCTCTGCTTAGGGCTACTTGAAGAGGAAACAAATCATAGAGACAAAACTGACAACTCCTTTATTTGTTAAGTTTCAAAGAGCTACTACAAACCATGTTGGATTTAGAGTTCCAAATTCATCTATCTATATAAGAGAGAACACAGTGAAACCTAAATATAAAAACTGCTACTGTAGATGAACGCTTAAACCTAGAAGAACAAAATTTTTTGAGCCAAGTGCGATTTGTGGACTTATCATTACCACCAAGTATCATCAAGATTGGGTGAAAAAATATTTGCTGGTGTTTCGGAAACTCGTTATTTCGTAGAAGCTTGGCAACCCCTCCAAATGAAAGTGCTTTTCCACAGTCTGTGCATAGGGCTCCTTGAAGAGGAAACAAACCTTAGAGACAAAACTAAGAAATCCATTATTTTCTCAATTTTCAAACAGGTACTACAAACCATGTTGGATTTAGAGTTACAAATTCATCTATCTATATAGGAAAGAACAGAGTAAGCCCTAAATATAAAAACTGCTACTGTAGACGAACTCTTAAACCTAGAAAAACAAAATTTGATGGCCAAGTGAGATTTGTGTACTGATCATTACCACCAAGTATCATCAAGATTGGGTTAAAAAATATTTGCTGGTATTTCGAAACTCCTAATTTCTTAGAAGCTTGGCAACCCCTCTCAATGAAAATGCTTTTCCACAATCTGTACCTAGGGCTACTTTAAGAGGAAACAAACCATAGGGACAACACTGATAACTACTTTTTTTGTCAAGTTTCAAGGAGCTAGACAAACCATGTTGGATTTAGAGTTCCAAATTCATCTATCTATATAGGAGAGAACAAAGTGAAACCTAAAAATAAAATCTGCTACTGAAAACGAACGCTTCAACCTAGAAGATCAAAATTTGGGAGCCAAGTGGGATTTTTGTACTTGTCATTACCACCAAGTATCATCAAGATTGGGTGAAAAAGTATTTGCTGGTATTTCTGAAAATCGTAATTTCTTGGAAGCTTGGCAACTCCTTTCAATGAAAGTGCTTTTCCACAGTCTCTGCTTAGGGCTACTTGAAGAGGAAACAAATCATAGAGACAAAACTGAGAACTCCTTCATTTTGTCAACTTTCAAAGAGCTACTACAAAACATGTTGGATTTAGAGTTCCAAATTCATCTATCTCTATAGAAGAGAACAGAGTGAACCCTAAATATAAAAACTGCTACTGTAGACGAACGCTTCAACCTAGAAGAATAAAATTTAGTGAGCCAAGTCGGAATGGTGTACTGATCATTACCACCAAGTATTATCAAGATTGGGTGAAAAAATATTTGCTGGTATTTCGGAAACTCGTTATTTCTTAGAAGATTGCAACCCCTCTCAATGAAAGTGCTTTTCCACAGTCTGTGCCTAGGGCTACTTGAAGAGGAAACAAACCATAGAGACAAAATTGAGAACGCCTTTATTTTGTCCAGTTTCAAAGAGCTACTAAAAACCATGTTGGATTTAGAGTTCCAAATTCATCAATCTATATAGGAGAGAACAAAGTGAAACCTAAAAATAAAATCTGCTACTGAAAACGAACGCTTCAACCTAGAAGAACAAAATTTGGGAGCCAAGTGGGATTTGTGTACTTGTCATTTCCACCAAGTATCATCAAGATTGGGTGAAAAAGTATTTGCTGGTATTTCTGAAAATCGTAATTTCTTGGAAGCTTGGCAACTCCTTTCAATGAAAGTGCTTTTCCACAGTCTCTGCTTAGGGCTACATGAAGAGGAATCAAATCATAGAGACAAAACTGAGAACTACTTTTTTTTGTAAAGTTTCAAAGAGCTACTACAAACCATGTTGGATTTAGAGTTCCAAATTCTTCTATCTATATAAGAGAGAACAGAGTGAAACGTGAAAATAAAAACTTCTACTGTAAACGAACGCTTCAACCTAGAAGAACAAAATTTGGTGAGCCAAGTGGGATTTGTGTACTTGTCATTACCACCAAGTATCATCAAGATTGGGTGAAAAAATATTTGCTGGAATTTCAGTAACTCGTAATTTCTTGAAAGCTTGGCAACCCCTTTTAGTGAAAGTGCTTTTCCACAGTCTCTGCTTAGGGCTACTTGAAGAGGAAACAAAGCATAGAGACAAAACGGAGACCTCCTTTATTTTGTCAAGTTTCAAAGATCTACTACAAACCATGTTGGATTTATAGTTCCAAATTCAGCTATCTATATAGGAGAGAACAGAGGGAAACCTAAAAATATAAACTGCTACTCTAAACGAACGCTTCAACCTAGACGAACAAAATTTGTTGAGTCAAGTGGGATTTGTGTACCGATCATTACCACCAGGTATCATAAAGTTTGCGTGAAAAAATATTTGCTGGTATTTTGGAAACTCGTTATTTCTTGGAAGCTTGGCAACCTCTTTCATTGAATGTGCTTTTCCACATCTGTGCCTACGGCTACTTGAAGAGGAAACAAACCCTAGAGACAATACTGAGAACTCCTTTATGTTGTCAAGTTTCAAGGAGCTACTACCAACCATGTTGGATTTAGAGTTCCAAATTCATCTATCTATATAGGAGAGAACAAAGTGAATCCGAAAAACAAAAACTGCTACTGTAAACGAATGCTTCAACCGAGAAGAACAAAATTTGGTAGGCCTAGTGGAATTGGTGTACTTGTCATTACCACCACTTATCATCAATATTGGGTGAAAAGTATTTGCTGGTATTTGGAAACTCGTAATTTCTTGGAAGCTTGGCAACCCCTTTCAATGAAAGTGCTTTTCCACAGTCTCTGCTTATGGCTACTTGAAGAGGAAAGAAATCATAGAGACAAAACTGAGAACTCCTTTATTTGGTCAAGTTTCAAAGAGCTACTACAAACCATGTTGGATTTAGAGTTCCAAATTCATCTATCTATATAAGAGAGAACAGAGTGAAACCTAAATATAAAAACTGCTACTGTAGACGAACTCTTAAACCTAGAAGAACAAAATTTGTTGAGCAAAGTGCGATTTGTGGACTTATCATTACCACCAAGTATCATCAAGATTGGGTGAAAAAATATTTGCTTGTGTTTCGGAAACTCGTTATTTCGTAGAAGCTTGGCCACCCCTCTCAATGAAAGTGTTTTTCCACAGTCTTTTTATAGGGCTACTTGAAAGGAAACAAACCATAGAGACAAAACTGAGAACTCTTTTTTTTGTCAAGTTTCAAACAGCTACTACAAACCATTTTGGATTTAGAGTTCCAAATTCATCTATCTATATAGGAGAGAACAGAGTGAAACCAAAAATAAAAACTGCTACTGTAAACGAACGCTTCAACCTAGAGGAACAAAATTGGGTGAGCCAAGTGGGATTTGAGTACTTGTCATTACCACCAAGTATCATCAAGATTGGGTTAAAAAATATTTGCTGGTATTTCGGAAACTCCTAATTTCTTAGAAGATTGGCAACCCCTTTCAATGAAAGTGCTTTTCCACAGTCTCTGCTTAGGGCTACTTAAAGAGGAAACAATCATAGAGACAAAACGGAGACCTCCTTTATTTTGTCAAGTTTCAAAGATCTACTACAAACCATGTTGGATTTAGAGTTCCAAATTCAGCTATCTATATAGGAGAGAACAGAGGGAAACATAAAAATATAAACTGCTACTCTAAACGAACGCTTCAACCTAGAAGAACAAAATTTGTTGAGTCAAGTGTGATTTGTGTACCGATCATTACCACCAGGTATCATAAAGGTTGGGTGAAAAAATATTTGCTGGTATTTTGGAGACTCGTTATTTCTTGGAAGCTTGGCAACCTCTTTCATTGAAAGTGCTTTTCCACATCTGAGCCTAGGGCTACTTGAAGAGGAAACAAACCCTAGAGACAATACTGAGAACTCCTTTATTTTGTAAAGTTTCAACGAGCTACTACAAACCATGTTGGATTTAGAGTTCCAAATTCATCTATCTATATAGAAGAGAACAGAGTGAAACCTAAATATAAAAACTGCTACTGTAGACGAACGCTTCAACCTAGAAAAACAAAATTTGGTGAGCCAAGTGGGTTTGCTGTACTGATTATTAAAACCAAGTATCATAAAGATTGGGTGAAAAAATATTTCCTGGTAATTCGGAAACTCATTATTTCTTAGAAGCTTGCAAACCCTCTCAATGAAAGTGCTTTTCCACAGTCTGCGCCTAGGGCTACTTGAAGAGGAAACAAACCATAGAGACAAAACTGAGAACTCCTTTATGTTGTCAAGTTTCAAGGAGCTACTACCAACCATGTTGGATTTAGAGTTCCAAATTCAGCTATCTATATAGGAGAGAACAGAGGGAAACCTAAAAATATAAACTGCTACTCTAAACGAACGCTTCAACCTAGAAAAACAAAATTTGTTGAGTCAAGTGGGATTTGTGTTCCGATCATTACCACCAGGTATCATAAAGTTTGGGTGAAAAAATATTTGCTGGTATTTTGGAAACTCGTTATTTCTTGGAAGCTTGGCAACCTCTTTCATTGAATGTGCTTTTCCACATCTGTGCTAGGGCTACTTGAAGAGGAAACAAACCCTAGAGACAATACTGAGAACTCCTTTATTTTGTAAAGTTTCAACGAGCTACTACAAACCATGTTGGATTTAGAGTTCCAAATTCATGTATCTATATAGAAGAGAACAGAGTGAAACCTAAATATAAAAACTGCTACTGTAGATGAACGCTTCAACCTAGAAAAACAAAATTTGGTGAGCCAAGTGGGTTTGCTGTACTGATTATAAAACCAAGTATCATAAAGATTGGGTGAAAAAATATTTCCTGGTAATTCGGAAACTCATTATTTCTTAGAAGCTTGCAAACCCTCTCAATGAAAGTGCTTTTCCACAGTCTGTGCCTAGGGCTACTTGAAGAGGAAACAAACCATTGAGACAAAAGTGAGAACTCCTTTATTTTGTCAAGTTTCAAGGAGCTACTACAAACCATGTTGGATTTAGATTTCCAAATTCATCTATCTATATAGGAGAGAACAAAGTGAAACCGAAAAATAAAAACTGCTACTGTAAACGAATTCTTCAACCGAGAAGAACAAAATTTGGTGAGACAAGTGGGATTTGTGTAGTTGTCATTACCACCACTTATCATCAAGATTGGGTGAAAAAGTATTTGCTGGTATTTCGGAAACTCATAATTTCTTGGAAGCTTGGCAACCTCTTTCAATGAAAGTGCTTTTTCACAGTCTCTGCTTAGGCTACTTGAAGAGGAAAGAAATCATAGAGACAAAACTGAGAACTACTTTTTTTGTCAAGTTTCAAAGAGCTAGTAAAAACCATGTTGGATTTAGAGTTCCAAATTCAGCAATCTATACAGGAGAGAACAGAGGGAAACCTAAAAATATAAACTGCTACTTTAAACGAACGCTTCAAACTAGAAGAACAAAATTTGGTGAGTCAAGTGGGATTTCTGTACCGATTAGTACCACCAAGCACCATCAAGATTGGGTGAAAAAATATTTGCTGGTATTTCGAAAACTCATTATTTCTTAGAGGCTTGTCAACCCCTCTCAATGAAAGTGCTTTTCCACAGTCTGCGCCTAGGGCTACTTGAAGAGGAAACAAACCATAGAGACAAAACTGAGAACTCCTTTATGTTGTCAAGTTTCAAGGAGCTACTACCAACCATGTTGGATTTAGAGTTCCAAATTCAGCTATCTATATAGGAGAGAACAGAGGGAAACCTAAAAATATAAACTGCTACTCTAAACGAACGCTTCAACCTAGAAGAACAAAATTTGTTGAGTCAAGTGGGATTTGTGTTCCGATCATTACCACCAGGTATCATAAAGTTTGGGTGAAAAAATATTTGCTGGTATTTTGGAAACTCGTTATTTCTTGGAAGCTTGGCAACCTCTTTCATTGAATGTGCTTTTCCACATCTGTGCCTAGGGCTACTTGAAGAGGAAACAAACCCTAGAGACAATACTGAGAACTCCTTTATTTTGTAAAGTTTCAACGAGCTACTACAAACCATGTTGGATTTAGAGTTCCAAATTCATGTATCTATATAGAAGAGAACAGAGTGAAACCTAAATATAAAAACTGCTACAGTAGACGAACGCTTCAACCTAGAAAAACAAAATTTGGTGAGCCAAGTGGGTTTGCTGTACTGATTATTAAAACCAAGTATCATAAAGATTGGGTGAAAAAATATTTCCTGGTAATTCGGAAACTCATTATTTATTAGAAGCTTGCAAACCCTCTCAATGAAAGTGCTTTTCCACAATCTGTGCCTAGGGCTACTTGAAGAGGAAACAAACCATTGAGACAAAAGTGAGAACTCCTTTATTTTGTCAAGTTTCAAGGAGCTACTACAAACCATGTTGGATTTAGATTTCCAAATTCATCTATCTATATAGGAGAGAACAAAGTGAAACCGAAAAATAAAACCTGCTACTGTAAACGAATTCTTCAACCGAGAAGAACAAAATTTGGTGAGCCAAGTGGGATTTGTGTAGTTGTCATTACCACCACTTATCATCAAGATTGGGTGAAAAAGTATTTGCTGGTATTTCGGAAACTCATAATTTCTTGGAAGCTTGGCAACCTCTTTCAATGAAAGTGCTTTTTCACAGTCTCTGCTTAGGGCTACTTGAAGAGTAAAGAAATCATAGAGACAAAACTGAGAACTACTTTTTTTGTCAAGTTTCAAAGAGCTAGTAAAAACCATGTTGGATTTAGAGTTCCAAATTCAGCTATCTATACAGGAGAGAACAGAGGGAAACCTAAAAAATATAAACTGCAACTTTAAACGAACGCTTCAAACTAGAAGAACAAAATTTGGTGAGTCAAGTGGGATTTCTGTACCGATCAGTACCACCAAGCACCATCAAGATTGGGTGAAAAAATATTTGCTGGTATTTCGAAAACTCATTATTTCTTAGAGGCTTGTAAACCCCTCTCAATGAAAGTGGCTTTTCCACAGTCTGCGCCTAGGGCTACTTGAAGAGGAAACAAACCATAGAGACAAAACTGAGAACTCCTTTAAGTTGTCAAGTTTCAAGGAGCTACTACCAACCATGTTGGATTTAGAGTTCCAAATTCAGCTATCTATATAGGAGAGAACAGAGGGAAACCTAAAAATATAAACTGCTACTCTAAACGAACGCTTCAACCTAGAAGAACAAAATTTGTTGAGTCAAGTGGGATTTGTGTTCCGATCA
>NW_027511879.1:0-20155 GCF_048772815.1 Callospermophilus lateralis
GTAGCAGTTTTTATATTTAGGTATCCCTCTGTTTTCTCCTATATAGATAAATGAATTTGGAAATCTAAATCCAACATGCTTTGTAGTAGCTCCTTGAAACTTGACAAAATAAAGGAGTTCTCAGTTTTGTCTCTATGGTTTGTTTCCTCTTAATGTAGCCCAAGGCACAGACTGTGGAAAAGCACTTTCATTGAGAGGGGTTGCCAAGCTTCTAAGAAATAACGAGTTTCCGAAATACCAGCAAATATTCTTTCACCCAATCTTGATGATACTTGTTGCTAATCATCAGTACACACATCCCACTTGGCTCACCAAATTTTGTTCTTCTAGGTTGAAGCGTTCGTGTACAGTAGCAGTTTTTATATTTAGGTTTCCCTCTGTTCTCTCCTATACAGATAGATGAATTTGGAACTCTAAATCCAACATGGTTTGTAGTAGCTCTTTGAAACTTGACAAAATAAAGGAGTTCTCAGTTTTGTCTCTATGGTTTGTTTCATCTTCAAGTAGCCCTAGGCACAGATTGTGGAAAGCACTTTCATTGAGAGTGGTTGCCAAGCTTCTAAGAAATCACGAGTTTCCGAAATACCAGCAAATATTTTTTCACCCAATCTTGATAATACTTGGTGGTAATGATCAGTACACAAATCCCACTTGGCTCACCAAATTTTGTTCTTCTAGGTTGAAGCGTTCGTCTACAGTAGCAGTTTGTATATTTAGTTTTCCCTCTGTTATCTCCCATATAGATAGATAAATTTGGAACTCTAAATCCAACATGGTTTGTAGTAGCTCTTTGAAACTTGACAAAATAAAGGAGTCCTCAGTTTTGTCTCTATGGTTTGTTTCCTCTTCAAGTAGCCCTAGGCACAGACTATGGAAAGCACTTTCATTGAGAGGGGTTGCCAAGTCTACGAAATAACGAGTTTCCGAAATACCAGCAAATATTTTTTCACCCAATCTTGATGATACTTGGTGGTAATGATCAGTACACAAATCCCACTTGGCTCACCAAATTTTCTTCTTCTAGGGTGAAGCGTTCGTCTACAGTAGCAGTTTTTATATTTAGGTTTCCCTCTGTTCTCTCCCATATAGATACATAAATTTGGAACTCTAAATCCAACATGGTTTGTAGTAGCTCTTTGAAACTTGACAAAATAAAGGAGTTCTCAGTTTTGTTGCTATGGTTTGTTTCCTCTTCAAGTAGCCCTAGGCACAGACTGTGGAAAAGCACTTTAATTGAGAGTGGTTCCCAAGCTTCTAAGAAATCACGAGTTTCCGAAATACCAGCAAATATTTTTTCACCCAATCTTGATGATACTTGGTGGTAACAATCAGTACAGAAATCCCACTTGGCTCACCAAATTTTGTTCTTCTAGGTTGAAGCGTTCGTCTACAGTAGCAGTTTTTATATTTAGGTTTCCCTCTGTTCTCTCCTATATAGAAAGATGAATTTGGAACTCTAAATCCAACATGGTTTGTAGTAGCTCTTTGAAACTTGACAAAAAAAAGGAGTTCTCAGTTTTTTCGCTATGGTTTGTTTCCTCTTCAAGTAGCCCTAGGCACAGACTGTGGAAAAGCACTTTCATTGAGAGGGGTTCCCAAGCTTCTAAGAAATCACGAGTTTCCGAAATACCAGCAAATATTTTTTCACCCAATCTTAATGATACTTGGTGGTAATGATCAGTATGCAAATCCCACTTGGCTCACCAAATTTTGTTCTTCTAGGTTGAAGCGTTCGTCTATAGTAGCAGTTTTTATATTTAGGTTTCTCTCTGTTCTCTCCTATATAGATAGATGAATTTGGAACTCTAAATCCAACATGGTTTGTAGTAGCTCTTTGAATCTTGACAAAATAAAGGAGTTCTCAGATTTGTCTCTATGGTTTGTTTCCTCTTCACGTAGCCCAAGGCACAGACTGTGGAAAGCACTTTCATTGAGATGGGTTGCCAAGCTTCTAAGAAATAACGAGTTTCCGAAATACCAGCAAATATTTTTTCACACAATCTTGTTGATACTTGGTGGTAATGATCAGTACACAAATCCCACTTGGCTCACCAAATTTTGTTATTCTAGGTTGAAGCGTTTGTCTACAGTAGCAGTTTTTATATTTAGGTTTCTCTTTGTTTCTCCTATATAGATAGATGAATTTGGAACTCTAAATCCAACATGGTTTGTAGTAGCTCTTTGAAACTTGACAAAATAAAGGAGTTCTCAGTTTTGTCTCTATGGTTTATTTCCTCTTCAAGTAGCCCTAGGCACATACTGTGGAAAAGCACTTTCCTGGAGAGGGGTTGCCAAGCTTCTAAGAAATAACGAGTTTCCGAAACACCAGCAAATATTTTTTCACCCAATCTTGATGATACTTGTTGCTAATGATCAGTACACAAATCCCACTTGGCTCACCAAATTTTGTTCTTCTAGGTTGAAGCGTTCGTGTACAGTAGCAGTTTTTATATTTAGGTTTCCCTCTGTTCTCTCCTATACAGATAGATGAATTTGGAACTCTAAATCCAACATGGTTTGTAGTAGCTCTTTGAAACTTGAAAAAAATAAATGAGTTCTCATTTTTGTCTCTATGGATTGTTTCCTGTTTAAGTAGCCCTAGGCACAGACTCTGTAAAAGCACTTTCATTGAGAGGGGTTGCCAAGCTTCTAAGAAATTACGAGTTTCCGAAATACCAGCAAATATTTTTTCACCCAATCTTGATGATACTTGTTGCTAATGATCAGTACACAAATCCCACTTGGCTCACCAAATTTTGTTCTTCTTGGTTGAAGCGTTCGTGTACAGTAGCAGTTTTTATATTTAGGTTTCACTCTGTTCTCTCCTATACAGATAGATGAATTTGGAACTATAAATCCAACATGGTTTGTAGTAGCTCTTTGAACCATGACAAAATAAAGGAGTCCTCAGATTTGTCTCTATGGTTTGTTTCCTCTTCAAGTAGCCCTAGGCACAGACTGTGGAAAAGCACTTTCATTGAGAGGGGTTGCCAAGCTTCTAAGAAATATCGCGTTTCTGAAATACCAGCAAATATTTTTTCACCCAATCTTGATGATACTTGGTGGTAATGATCAGTACACAAATCCCACTTGGCTTACCAAATTTTGTTCTTCTGGGTTGAAGCGTTCGTCTACAGTAGCAGTTTTTATATTTAGGTTTCCCTCTGTTCTCTCCCATATAGATAGATGAATTTGGAAACCTAAATCCAACATGCTTTGTAGTAGCTCCTTGAAACTTGACCAAACAAAGGAGTTCTCAGTTTTGTCTCGATGGTTTGTTTCCTCTTCACGTTGCCCAAGGCACAGACTGTGGAAAAGCACTTTCATTGAGAGGGGTTGCCAAGCTTCTAAGAAATAACGAGTTTCCGAAATACCAGCAAATATTTTTTCACCCAATCTTGATGATACTTGTTGCTAATGATCAGTACACAAATCCCACTTGGCTCACCAAATTTTGTTCTTCTAGGTTGAAGCGTTCGTGTACAGTAGCAGTTTTTATATTTAGGTCTCCCTCTGTTCTCTCCTATACAGATAGATGAATTTGGAACTCTAAATCCAACATGTTTTGTAGTAGCTCTTTGAAACTTGAAAAAATAAAGGAGTTCTCAGTTTTTTCGCTATGGTTTGTTTCCTCTTCATGTAGCACTAGGCACAGACTGTGGAAAAGCACTTTCATTGAGAGGGGTTCCCAAGCTTCTAAGAAATCACGAGTTTCCGAAATACCAGCAAATATTTTTTCACCCAATCTTGATGATACTTGGTGGTAATGATCAGTACACAAATCCCACTTGGCTCACCAAATTTTGTTCTTCTAGGTTGAAGCGTTCGTCTACAGTAGCAGTTTTTATATTTAGGTTTCCCTCTGTTCTCTCCTATATAGATAGATGAATTTGGAACTCTAAATCCAACATGGTTTGTAGTACCTCTTTGAAACTTGACAAAATAAAGGATTTCTCAGCTTTATCTCTATGGTTTGTTTCCTCTTAAAGTAGTCCTAGGCACAGACTGTGGAAAGCTCTTTCATTGAGATGGTTTGCCAAGCTTCTAAGAAATAACGAGTTTCCGAAATACCAGCAAATATTTTTTCACACAATCTTGTTGATCCTTGCTGGTAATGATCAGTACATAAATCCCACTTGGCTCACCAAATTTGTTCTTCTAGTTTGAAGCGTTCGTCTACAGTAGCAGTTTTTATATTTAGGTTTCTCTCTGTTCTCTCTATATAGATAGATGAATTTGGAACTCTAAATCCATAATGGTTTGTAGTAGCTCTTTGAAACGTGACAAAATAAAGGAGTTCTCAGATTTGTCTCTATGGTTTGTTCCCTCTTCAAGTAGCCCTAGGCACAGACTGTGGAAAAGCACTTTCATTGAGAGGGGTTGCCAAGCTTCTAAGAAATAACGAGTTTCCGAAATACCAGCAAATATTTTTTGACCCAATCTTGATGATACTTGGTGGTAATGATCAGTACACAAATCCCACTTGGCTTACCAAATTTTGTTCTTCTAGGTTGAAGCGTTCGTCTACAGTAGCAGTTTTTATTTTAGGTTTCCCTCTGTTCTCTCCTATATAGATAGATGAATTTGGAACTCTAAATCCAACATGCTTTGTAGTAGCTCCTTGAAACTTGACAAAATAAAGGAGTTCTCAGTTTTGTCTCTATGGTTTTTTTTCTCTTCAAGTAGCCCTAGGCACAGACTGTGGAAAAGCACTTTCATTGATAGGGGTTGCCAAGCTTCTAAGAAATAACGAGTTTCCGAAATACTAGCAAATATTTTTTCACCCAATCTTGATGATACCTGGTGGTAATGATCAGTACACAAGTCCCACTTGGCTCACCAAATTTTGTTCTTCTTGGTTGAAGCGTTCGTGTACAGTAGCAGTTTTTATATTTAGGTTTAACTCTGTTCTCTCCTATACAGATAGATGAATTTGGAACCTTAAATCCAACATGGTTTGTAGTAGCTCTTGAAACATGACAAAATAAAGGAGTTCTCAGATTTGTCTCTATGGTTTGTTTCCGTTTCAAGTAGCCCTAGGCACAGACTGTGGAAAAGCACTTTCATTGAGAGGGGTTGCCAAGCTTCTAAGAAATAACGCGTTTCCGAAATACCAGCAAATATTTTTTCACCCAATCTTGATGATACCTGGTGGTAATTATCAGTACACAAATCCCACTTGGCTCTACAAATTTTGTTCTTCTAGGTTGAAGCGTTCGTCTACAGTAGCAGTTTTTATATTTAGGTATCCCTCTGTTCTCTCCTATATAGATAAATGAATTTGGAAATCTAAATCCAACATGCTTTGTAGTAGCTCCTTGAAACTTGACAAAATAAAGGAGTTCTCAGTTTTGTCTCTATGGTTTGTTTCCTCTTAATGTAGCCCAAGGCACAGACTGTGGAAAAGCACTTTCATTGAGAGGGGTTGCCAAGCTTCTAAGAAATAACGAGTTTCCGAAATACCAGCAAATATTGTTTCACCCAATCTTGATGATACTTGTTGCTAATCATCAGTACACACATCCCACTTGGCTCACCAAATTTAGTTCTTCTAGGTTGAAGCGTTCGTGTACAGTAGCAGTTTTTATATTTAGGTTTCCCTCTGTTCTCTCCTATACAGATAGATGAATTTGGAACTCTAAATCCAACATGGTTTGTAGTAGCTCTTTGAAACTTGACAAAATAAAGGAGTTCTCAGTTTTGTCTCTATGGTTTGTTTCATTTTCAAGTAGCCCTAGGCACAGATTGTGGAAAGCACTTTCATTGAGAGTGGTTGCCAAGCTTCTAAGAAATCACGAGTTTCCAAAATACCAGCAAATATTTTTTCACCCAATCTTGATAATACTTGGTGGTAATGATCAGTACACAAATCCCACTTGGCTCACCAAATTTTGTTCTTCTAGGTTGAAGCGTTCGTCTACAGTAGCAGTTTTTATATTTAGGTTTCCCTCTGTTATCTCCCATATAGATAGAAAAATTTGGAACTCTAAATCCAACATGGTTTGTAGTAGCTCTTTGAAACTTGACAAAATAAAGGAGTTCTCAGTTTTGTCTCTATTGTTTGTTTCCTCTTCAAGTAGCCCTAGGCACAGACTATTGAAAGCACTTTCATTGAGAGGGGTTGCCAAGTCTACAAAATAACGAGTTTCAGAAATACCAGCAAATATTTTTTCACCCAATCTTGATGATACTTGGTGGTAATGATCAGTACACAAATCCCACTTGGCTCACCAAATTTTCTTCTTCTAGGTTGAAGCGTTCGTCTACAGTAGCAGTTTTTATATTTAGGTTTCCCTCTGTTCTCTCCCATATAGATATATAAATTTGGAACTCTAAATCCAACATGGTTTGTAGTAGCTCTTTGAAACTTGACAAAATAAAGGAGTTCTCAGTTTTGTTGCTATGGTTTGTTTCCTCTTCAAGTAGCCCTAGGCACAGACTGTGGAAAAGCACTTTAATTGAGAGTGGTTCCCAAGCTTCTAAGAAATCACGAGTTTCCGAAATACCAGCAAATATTTTTTCACCCAATCTTGATGATACTTGGTGGTAACAATCAGTACAGAAATCCCACTTGGCTCACCAAATTTTGTTCTTCTAGGTTGAAGCGTTCGTCTACAGTAGCAGTTTTTATATTTAGGTTTCCCTCTGTTCTCTCCTATATAGAAAGATGAATTTGGAACTCTAAATCCAACATGGCTTGTAGTAGCTCTTTGAAACTTGACAAAAAAAAGGAGTTCTCAGTTTTTTCGCTATGGTTTGTTTCCTCTTCAAGTAGCCCTAGGCACAGACTGTGGAAAAGCACTTTCATTGAGAGGGGTTCCCAAGCTTCTAAGAAATCACGAGTTTCGAAATACCAGCAAATATTTTTTCACAAAATCTTAATGATACTTGGTGGTAATGATCAGTACACAAATCCCACTTGGCTCACCAAATTTTGTTCTTCTAGGTTGAAGCGTTCGTCTATAGTAGCAGTTTTTATATTTAGGTTTCTCTCTGTTCTCTCCTATATAGATAGATGAATTTGGAACTCTAAATCCAACATGGTTTGTAGTAGCTCTTTGAATCTTGACAAAATAAAGGAGTTCTCAGATTTGTCTCTATGGTTTGTTTCCTCTTCACGTAGCCCAAGGCACAGACTGTGGAAAAGCACTTTCATTGAGAGGGGTTGCCAAGCTTCCAAGAAATAACGAGTTTCCGAAATACCAGCAAATATTTTTTCACCCAATCTTGATGATACTTGTTGCTAATGATCAGTACACAAATCCCACTTGGCTCACCAAATTTTGTTCTTCTAGGTTGAAGCGTTCGTGTACAGTAGCAGTTTTTATATTTAGGTCTCCCTCTGTTCTCTCCTATACAGATAGATGATTTGGAACTCTAAATCCAACATGGTTTGTAGTAGCTCTTTGAAACTTGACAAAATAAAGGAGTTCTCAGTTTTTTCGCTATGGTTTGTTTCCTCTTCAAGTAGCACTAGGCACAGACTGTGGAAAAGCACTTTCATTGAGAGGGGTTCCCAAGTTTCTAAGAAATCACGAGTTTCCGAAATACCAGCAAATATTTTTTCACCCAATCTTGATGATACTTGTTGCTAATGATCAGTACACAAATCCCACTTGGCTCACCAAATTTTGTTCTTCTAGGTTGAAGCGTTCGTGTACAGTAGCAGTTTTTATATTTAGGTTTCCCTCTGTTCTCTCCTATACAGATAGATGAATTTGGAACTCTAAATCCAACATGGTTTGTAGTAGCTCTTTGAAACTTGAAAAAAATAAATGAGTTCTCATCTTTGTCTCTATGGTTTGTTTCCTGTTCAAGTAGCCCTAGGCACAGACTCTGGAAAAGCACTTTCATTGCGAGGGGTTGCCAAGCTTCTAAGAAATTACGAGTTTCCGAAATACCAGCAAATATTTTTTCACCCAATCTTGATGATACTTGTTGCTAATGATCAGTACACAAATCCCACTTGGCTCACCAAATTTTGTTCTTCTTGGTTGAAGCGTTCGTGTACAGTAGCAGTTTTTATATTTAGGTTTCACTCTGTTCTCTCCTATACAGATAGATGAATTTGGAACTCTAAATCCAACATGGTTTGTAGTAGCTCTTTGAAACATGACAAAATAAAGGAGTCCTCAGATTTGTCTCTATGGTTTGTTTCCTCTTCAAGTAGCCCTAGGCACAGACTGTGGAAAACACTTTCATTGAGAGGGGTTGCCAAGCTTCTAAGAAATATCGCGTTTCCGAAATACCAGCAAATATTTTTTCACCCAATCTTGATGATACTTGGTGGTAATGATCAGTACACAAATCCCACTTGGCTTACCAAATTTTGTTCTTCTAGGTTGAAGCGTTCGTCTACAGTAGCAGTTTTTATATTTAGGTTTCCCTCTGTTCTCTCCCATATAGATAGATGAATTTGGAAATCTAAATCCAACATGCTTTGTAGTAGCTCCTTGAAACTTGACCAAACAAAGGAGTTCTCAGTTTTGTCTCTATGGTTTGTTTCCTCTTCACGTAGCCCAAGGCACAGACTGTGGAAAAGCACTTTCATTGAGAGGGGTTGCCAAGGTTCTAAGAAATAACGAGTTTCCGAAATACCAGCAAATATTTTTTCACCCAATCTTGATGATACTTGTTGCTAATGATCAGTACACAAATCCCACTTGGCTCACCAAATTTTGTTCTTCTAGGTTGAAGCGTTCGTGTACAGTAGCAGTTTTTATATTTAGGTCTCCCTCTGTTCTCTCCTATACAGATAGATGAATTTGGAACTCTAAATCCAACATGGTTTGTAGTAGCTCTTTGAAACTTGACAAAATAAAGGAGTTCTCAGTTTTTTCGCTATGGTTTGTTTCCTCTTCAAGTAGCACTAGGCACAGACTGTGGAAAAGCACTTTCATTGAGAGGGGTTGCCAAGCTTCTAAGAAATCACGAGTTTCCGAAATACCAGCAAATATTTTTTCACCCAATCTTGATGATACTTGGTGGTAATGATCAGTACACAAATCCCACTTGGCTCACCAAATTTTGTTCTTCTAGGTTGAAGCGTTCGTCTACAGTAGCAGTTTTTATATTTAGGTTTCACTCTGTTCTCTCATATATAGATAGATGAATTTGGAACTCTAAATCCAACATGGTTTGTAGTAGCTCTTTGAAACTTGACAAAATAAAGGAGTTCTCAGTTTTGTCTCTATGGTTTGTTTCCTCTTCAAGTAGCCCTAGGCACAGACTGTGGAAAGCACTTTCATTGAGATGGGTTGCCAAGCTTCTAAGAAATAACGAGTTTCCGAAATACCAGCAAATATTTTTTCACACAATCTTGTTGATACTTGGTGGTAATGATCAGTACACAAATCCCACTTGGCTGACCAAATTTTGTTCTTCTAGGTTGAAGCGTTCGTGTACAGTAGCAGTTTTTATATTAAGGTTTCCCTCTGTTCTCTCCTATACAGATAGATGAATTTGGAACTCTAAATCCAACATGGTTTGTAGTAGCTCTTTGAAACTTTAGAAAATAAATGAGTTCTCAGTTTTGTCTCTATGGTTTGTTTCCTGTTCAAGTAGCCCTAGGCACAGACTCTGGAAAAGCACTTTCATTGAGAGGGGTTGCCAAGCTTCTAAGAAATTACGAGTTTCCCAAATACCAGCAGATATTTTTTCACAAAATCTTGATGATACTTGGTGCTAATGATCAGTACACAAATCCCAATTGGCTCACCAAATTTTGTTCTTCTAGGTTGAAGCGTTCGTCTACAGTAGCAGTTTTTATATTTAGGTTTCCCTCTGTTCTCTCATATATAGATAGATGAATTTGGAACTCTAAATCCAACATGGTTTGTAGTAGCTCTTTGAAACTTGACAAAATAAAGGAGTTCTCAGATTTGTCTCTATGGTTTGTTTCCTCTTCAAGTAGCCCTAGGCACAGACTGTGGAAAAGCACTTTTATTGAGACTGGTTGCCAAGATTCTAAGAAATAACGAGTTTCCGAAATACCAGCAAATATTTTTTCAACCAATCTTGATGATACTTCGTGGTAATGATAAGTACACAAATCCCACTTGGCTCACCAAATTTTGTTCTTCTAGGTTGAAGCATTCCCTACAGTAGCAGTTTTTATATTTAGGTTTCCCTCTGTTCTCTCCTATATAGATAGATGAATTTGGAACTCTAAATTCAACATGGTTTGTAGTAACTCTTTGAAACTTGACAAAATAAAGGAGTTCTCAGCTTTGTCTCTATGGTTTGTTTCCTCTTAAAGTAATCCTAGGCACAGACTGTGGAAAGCACTTTCATTGAGATGGTTTGCCAAACTTCTATGAAATAACGAGTTTCCGAAATACCAGCAAATATTTTTTCACACAATCTTGTTGATCCTTGCTGGTAATGATCAGTACATAAATCCCACTTGGCTCACCAAATTTTGTTCTTCTAGTTTGAAGCGTTCGTCTACAGTAGCAGTTTTTATATTTAGGTTTCCCTCTGTTCTCTCCTATATAGATAGATGAATTTGGAACTCTAAATCCAACAGGTTTGTAGTAGCTCTTTGAAACATGACAAAATAAAGGAGTCCTCAGATTTGTCTCTATGGTTTGTTTCCTCTTCAAGTAGCCCTAGGCACAGACTGTGGAAAAGCACTTTCATTGAGAGGGGTTGCCAAGCTTCTAAGAAATATCGCGTTTCCGAAATACCAGCAAATATTTTTTCACCCAATCATGATGATACTTGGTGGTAATGATCAGTACACAAATCCCACTTGGCTTACCAAATTTTGTTCTTCTAGGTTGAAGCGTTCGTCTACAGTAGCAGTTTTTATATTTAGGTTTCCCTCTGTTCTCTCCTATATAGATAGATGAATTTGGAAATCTAAATCCAACATGCTTTGTAGTAGCTCCTTGAAACTTGACAAAATAAGGGAGTTCTCAGTTTTGTCTCTATGGTTTGTTTCCTCTTCACGTAGCCCAAGGCACAGACTGTGGAAAAGCACTTTCATTGAGAGGGGTTGCCAAGCTTCTAAGAAATTACGAGTTTCCGAAATACCAGCAAATATTTTTTCACCCAATCTTGATGATACTTGTTGCTAATGATCAGTACACAAATCCCACTTGGCTCACCAAATTTTGTTCTTCTAGGTTGAAGCGTTCGTGTACAGTAGCAGTTTTTATATTTAGGTCTCCCTCTGTTCTCTCCTATACAGATAGATGAATTTGGAACTCTAAATCCAACATGGTTTGTAGTAGCTCTTTGAAACTTGACAAAATAAAGGAGTTCTCAGTTTTTTCGCTATGGTTTGTTTCCTCTTCAAGTAGCACTAGGCACAGACTGTGGAAAAGCACTTTCATTGAGATGGTTTGCCAAGCTTCTAAGAAATAACGAGTTTCCGAAATACCAGCAAATATTTTTTCACACAATCTTGTTGATCCTTGCTGGTAATGATCAGTACATAAATCCCACTTGGCTCACCAAATTTTGTTCTTCTGTTTGAAGCGTTCGTCTACAGTAGCAGTTTTTATATTTAGGTTTCTCTCTGTTCTCTCTATATAGATAGATGAATTTGGAACTCTAAATCCATAATGGTTTGTAGTAGCTCTTTGAAACTTGACAAAATAAAGGAGTTCTCAGATTTGTCTCTATGGTTTGTTTCCTCTTCAAGTAGCCCTAGGCACAGACTGTGGAAAAGCACTTTCATTGAGAGGGGTTGCCAAGCTTCTAAGAAATAACGCATTTCCGAAATACCAGCAAATATTTTTTCACCCAATCTTGATGATACTCGTTGCTAATGATCAGTACACAAATCCCACTTGGCTCACCAAATTTTGTTCTTTTTGGTTGAAGCGTTCGTGTACAGTAGCAGTTTTTATATTTAGGTTTCACTCTGTTCTCTCCTATACAGATAGATGAATTTGGAACTATAAATCCAACATGGTTTGTAGTAGCTCTTTGAAACATGACAAAATAAAGGAGTCCTCAGATTTGTCTCTATGGTTTGTTTCCTCTTCAAGTAGCCCTAGGCACAGACTGTGGAAAAGCACTTTCATTGAGAGGGGTTGCCAAGCTTCTAAGAAATATCGCGTTTCTGAAATACCAGCAAATATTTTTTCACCCAATCTTGATGATACTTGGTGGTAATGATCAGTACACAAATCCCACTTGGCTTACCAAATTTTGTTCTTCTAGGTTGAAGCGTTCGTCTACAGTAGCAGTTTTTATATTTAGGTTTCCCTCTGTTCTCTCCCATATAGATAGATGAATTTGGAAATCTAAATCCAACATGCTTTGTAGTAGCTCCTTGAAACTTGACAAAATAAGGGAGTTCTCAGTTTTGTCTCTATGGTTTGTTTCCTCTTCACGTAGCCCAAGGCACAGACTGTGGAAAAGCACTTTCATTGAGAGGGGTTGCCAAGCTTCTAAGAAATTACGAGTTTCCGAAATACCAGCAAATATTTTTTCACCCAATCTTGATGATACTTGTTGCTAATGATCAGTACACAAATCCCACTTGGCTCACCAAATTTTGTTCTTCTAGGTTGAAGCGTTCGTGTACAGTAGCAGTTTTTATATTTAGGTCTCCCTCTGTTCTCTCCTATACAGATAGATGAATTTGGAACTCTAAATCCAACATGGTTTGTAGTAGCTCTTTGAAACTTGACAAAATAAAGGAGTTCTCAGTTTTTTCGCTATGGTTTGTTTCCTCTTCAAGTAGCACTAGGCACAGACTGTGGAAAAGCACTTTCATTGAGATGGTTTGCCAAGCTTCTAAGAAATAACGAGTTTCCGAAATACCAGCAAATATTTTTCACACAATCTTGTTGATCCTTGCTGGTAATGATCAGTACATAAATCCCACTTGGCTCACCAAATTTTGTTCTTCTGTTTGAAGCGTTCGTCTACAGTAGCAGTTTTATATTTAGGTTTCTCTCTGTTCTCTCTATATAGATAGATGAATTTGGAACTCTAAATCCATAATGGTTTGTAGTAGCTCTTTGAAACTTGACAAAATAAAGGAGTTCTCAGATTTGTCTCTATGGTTTGTTTCCTCTTCAAGTAGCCCTAGGCACAGACTGTGGAAAAGCACTTTCATTGAGAGGGGTTGCCAAGCTTCTAAGAAATAACGCATTTCCGAAATACCAGCAAATATTTTTTCACCCAATCTTGATGATACTCGTTGCTAATGATCAGTACACAAATCCCACTTGGCTCACCAAATTTTGTTCTTTTTGGTTGAAGCGTTCGTGTACAGTAGCAGTTTTTATATTTAGGTTTCACTCTGTTCTCTCCTTATACAGATAGATGAATTTGGAACTATAAATCCAACATGGTTTGTAGTAGCTCTTTGAAACATGACAAAATAAAGGAGTCCTCAGATTTGTCTCTATGGTTTGTTTCCTCTTCAAGTAGCCCTAGGCACAGACTGTGGAAAAGCACTTTCATTGAGAGGGGTTGCCAAGCTTCTAAGAAATATCGCGTTTCTGAAATACCAGCAAATATTTTTTCACCCAATCTTGATGATACTTGGTGGTAATGATCAGTACACAAATCCCACTTGGCTTACCAAATTTTGTTCTTCTAGGTTGAAGCGTTCGTCTACAGTAGCAGTTTTTATATTTAGGTTTCCCTCTGTTCTCTCCCATATAGATAGATGAATTTGGAAATCTAAATCCAACATGCTTTGTAGTAGCTCCTTGAAATTTGACCAAACAAAGGAGTTCTCAGTTTTGTCTCTATGGTTTGTTTCCTCTTCACGTAGCCCAAGGCACAGACTGTGGAAAAGCAGTTTCATTGAGAGGGGTTGCCAAGCTTCTAAGAAATAACGAGTTTCCGAAATACCAGCAAATATTTTTCACCCAATCTTGATGATACTTGTTGCTAATGATCAGTACACAAATCCCACTTGGCTCACCAAATTTTGTTCTTCTAGGTTGAAGCGTTCGTGTACAGTAGCAGTTTTTATATTTAGGTCTCCCTCTGTTCTCTCCTATACAGATAGATGAATTTGGAACTCTAAATCCAACATGTTTTGTAGTAGCTCTTTGAAACTTGAAAAAATAAAGGAGTTCTCAGTTTTTTCGCTATGGTTTGTTTCCTCTTCATGTAGCACTAGGCACAGACTGTGGAAAAGCACTTTCATTGAGAGGGGTTCCCAAGCTTCTAAGAAATCACGAGTTTCCGAAATACCAGCAAATATTTTTTCACCCAATCTTGATGATACTTGGTGGTAATGATCAGTACACAAATCCCACTTGGCTCACCAAATTTTGTTCTTCTAGGTTGAAGCGTTCGTCTACAGTAGCAGTTTTTATATTTAGGTTTCCCTCTGTTCTCTCCTATATAGATAGATGAATTTGGAACTCTAAATCCAACATGGTTTGTAGTACCTCTTTGAAACTTGACAAAATAAAGGATTTCTCAGCTTTATCTCTATGGTTTGTTTCCTCTTAAAGTAGTCCTAGGCACAGACTGTGGAAAGCACTTTCATTGAGATGGTTTGCCAAGCTTCTAAGAAATAACGAGTTTCCGAAATACCAGCAAATATTTTTTCACACAATCTTGTTGATCCTTGCTGGTAATGATCAGTACATAAATCCCACTTGGCTCACCAAATTTTGTTCTTCTAGTTTGAAGCGTTCGTCTACAGTAGCAGTTTTTATTTTAGGTTTCTCTCTGTTCTCTCTATATAGATAGATGAATTTGGAACTCTAAATCCATAATGGTTTGTAGTAGCTCTTTGAAACGTGACAAAATAAAGGAGTTCTCAGATTTGTCTCTATGGTTTGTTCCCTCTTCAAGTAGCCCTAGGCACAGACTGTGGAAAAGCACTTTCATTGAGAGGGGTTACCAAGCTTCTAAGAAATAACGAGTTTCCGAAATACCAGCAAATATTTTTTGACCCAATCTTGATGATACTTGTGGTAATGATCAGTACACAAATCCCACTTGGCTCTTACCAAATTTTGTTCTTCTAGGTTGAAGCGTTCGTCTACAGTAGCAGTTTTTATTTTAGGTTTCCCTCTGTTCTCTCCTATATAGATAGATGAATTTGGAACTCTAAATCCAACATGCTTTGTAGTAGCTCCTTGAAACTTGACAAAATAAAGGAGTTCTCAGTTTTGTCTCTATGGTTTTTTTCTCTTCAAGTAGCCCTAGGCACAGACTGTGGAAAAGCACTTTCATTGATAGGGGTTGCCAAGCTTCTAAGAAATAACGAGTTTCCGAAATACTAGCAAATATTTTTTCACCCAATCTTGATGATACCTGGTGGTAATGATCAGTACACAAGTCCCACTTGGCTCACCAAATTTTGTTCTTCTTGGTTGAAGCGTTCGTGTACAGTAGCAGTTTTTATATTTAGGTTTAACTCTGTTCTCTCCTATACAGATAGATGAATTTGGAACTCTAAATCCAACATGGTTTGTAGTAGCTCTTGAAACATGACAAAATAAAGGAGTTCTCAGATTTGTCTCTATGGTTTGTTTCCGTTTCAAGTAGCCCTAGGCACAGACTGTGGAAAAGCACTTTCATTGAGAGGGGTTGCCAAGCTTCTAAGAAATAACGCGTTTCCGAAATACCAGCAAATATTTTTTCACCCAATCTTGATGATACCTGGTGGTAATTATCAGTACACAAATCCCACTTGGCTTACCAAATTTTGTTCTTCTAGGTTGAAGCGTTCGTCTACAGTAGCAGTTTTTATATTTAGGTATCCCTCTGTTCTCTCCTATATAGAGAAATGAATTTGGAAATCTAAATCCAACATGCTTTGTAGTAGCTCCTTAAAACTTGACAAAATAAAGGAGTTCTCAGTTTTGTCTCTATGGTTTGTTTCCTCTTAATGTAGCCCAAGGCACAGACTGTGGAAAAGCACTTTCATTGAGAGGGGTTGCCAAGCTTCTAAGAATAACGAGTTTCCGAAATACCAGCAAATATTGTTTCACCCAATCTTGATGATACTTGTTGCTAATCATCAGTACACACATCCCACTTGGCTCACCAAATTTAGTTCTTCTAGGTTGAAGCGTTCGTGTACAGTAGCAGTTTTTATATTTAGGTTTTCCCTCTGTTCTCTCCTATACAGATAGATGAATTTGGAACTCTAAATCCAA
The DNA here is from genome assembly GCF_048772815.1 of Callospermophilus lateralis. Classification (NCBI taxonomy): domain Eukaryota; kingdom Metazoa; phylum Chordata; class Mammalia; order Rodentia; family Sciuridae; genus Callospermophilus; species Callospermophilus lateralis. The sequence continues at coordinate 16,098 of NW_027511879.1, forward strand.
CATGGTTTGTAGTAGCTCTTTGAAACTTGACAAAATAAAGGAGTTCTCAGTTTTGTCTCTATGGTTTGTTTCATTTTCAAGTAGCCCTAGGCACAGATTGTGGAAAGCACTTTCATTGAGAGTGGTTGCCAAGCTTCTAAGAAATCACGATTTTCCAAAATACCAGCAAATATTTTTTCACCCAATCTTGATAATACTTGGTGGTAATGATCAGTACACAAATCCCACTTGGCTCACCAAATTTTGTTCTTCTAGGTTGAAGCGTTCGTCTACAGTAGCAGTTTTTATATTTAGGTTTCCCTCTGTTATCTCCCATATAGATAGAAAAATTTGGAACTCTAAATCCAACATGGTTTGTAGTAGCTCTTTGAAACTTGACAAAATAAAGGAGTTCTCAGTTTTGTCTCTATTGTTTGTTTCCTCCTCAAGTAGCCCTAGGCACAGACTATTGAAAGCACTTTCATTGAGAGGGGTTGCCAAGTCTACAAAATAACGAGTTTCAGAAATACCAGCAAATATTTTTTCACCCAATCTTGATGATACTTGGTGGTAATGATCAGTACACAAATCCCACTTGGCTCACCAAATTTTCTTCTTCTAGGTTGAAGCGTTCGTCTACAGTAGCAGTTTTTATATTTAGGTTTCCCTCTGTTCTCTCCCATATAGATAGATAAATTTGGAACTCTAAATCCAACATGGTTTGTAGTAGCTCTTTGAAACTTGACAAAATAAAGGAGTTCTCAGTTTTGTTGCTATGGTTTGTTTCCTCTTCAAGTAGCCCTAGGCACAGACTGTGGAAAAGCACTTTAATTGAGAGTGGTTCCCAAGCTTCTAAGAAATCACGAGTTTCCGAAATACCAGCAAATATTTTTTCACAAAATCTTGATGATACTTGGTGGTAACAATCAGTACAGAAATCCCACTTGGCTCACCAAATTTTGTTCTTCTAGGTTGAAGCGTTCGTCTACAGTAGCAGTTTTTATATTTAGGTTTCCCTCTGTTCTCTCCTATATAGAAAGATGAATTTGGAACTCTAAATCCAACATGGCTTGTAGTAGCTCTTTGAAACTTGACAAAAAAAAGAGTTCTCAGTTTTTCGCTATGGTTTGTTTCCTCTTCAAGTAGCCCTAGGCACAGACTGTGGAAAAGCACTTTCATTGAGAGGGGTTCCCAAGCTTCTAAGAAATCACGAGTTTCGAAATACCAGCAAATATTTTTTCACAAATCTTAATGATACTTGGTGGTAATGATCAGTACACAAATCCCACTTGGCTCACCAAATTTTGTTCTTCTAGGTTGAAGCGTTCGTCTATAGTAGCAGTTTTTATATTTAGGTTTCTCTCTGTTCTCTCCTATATAGATAGATGAATTTGGAACTATAAATCCAACATGGTTTGTAGTAGCTCTTTGAATCTTGACAAAATAAAGGAGTTCTCAGATTTGTCTCTATGGTTTGTTTCCTCTTCACGTAGCCCAAGGCACAGACTGTGGAAAAGCACTTTCATTGAGAGGGGTTGCCAAGCTTCTAAGAAATAACGAGTTTCCGAAATACCAGCAAATATTTTTTCACCCAATCTTGATGATACTTGTTGCTAATGATCAGTACACAAATCCCACTTGGCTCACCAAATTTTGTTCTTCTAGGTTGAAGCGTTCGTGTACAGTAGCAGTTTTTATATTGAGGTCTCCCTCTGTTCTCTCCTATACAGATAGATGATTTGGAACTCTAAATCCAACATGGTTTGTAGTAGCTCTTTGAAACTTGACAAAATAAAGGAGTTCTCAGTTTTTTCGCTATGGTTTGTTTCCTCTTCAAGTAGCACTAGGCACAGACTGTGGAAAAGCACTTTCATTGAGAGGGGTTCCCAAGTTTCTAAGAAATCACGAGTTTCCGAAATACCAGCAAATATTTTTTCACCCAATCTTGATGATACTTGTTGCTAATGATCAGTACACAAATCCCACTTGGCTCACCAAATTTTGTTCTTCTAGGTTGAAGCGTTCGTGTACAGTAGCAGTTTTTATATTTAGGTTTCCCTCTGTTCTCTCCTATACAGATAGATGAATTTGGAACTCTAAATCCACATGGTTTGTAGTAGCTCTTTGAAACTTGAAAAAAATAAATGAGTTCTCATTTTTTGTCTCTATGGTTTGTTTCCTGTTCAAGTAGCCCTAGGCACAGACTCTGGAAAAGCACTTTCATTGCGAGGGGTTGCCAAGCTTCTAAGAAATTACGAGTTTCCGAAATACCAGCAAATATTTTTTCACCCAATCTTGATGATACTTGTTGCTAATGATCAGTACACAAATCCCACTTGGCTCACCAAATTTTGTTCTTCTTGGTTGAAGCGTTCGTGTACAGTAGCAGTTTTTATATTTAGGTTTCACTCTGTTCTCTCCTATACAGATAGATGAATTTGGAACTCTAAATCCAACATGGTTTGTAGTAGCTGTTTGAAACATGACAAAATAAAGGAGTCCTCAGATTTGTCTCTATGGTTTGTTTCCTCTTCAAGTAGCCTAGGCACAGACTGTGGAAAACACTTTCATTGAGAGGGGTTGCCAAGCTTCTAAGAAATATCGCGTTTCCGAAATACCAGCAAATATTTTTCACCCAATCTTGATGATACTTGGTGGTAATGATCAGTACACAAATCCACTTGGCTTACCAAATTTTGTTCTTCTAGGTTGAAGCGTTCGTCTACAGTAGCAGTTTTTATATTTAGGTTTCCCTCTGTTCTCTCCCATATAGATAGATGAATTTGGAAATCTAAATCCAACATGCTTTGTAGTAGCTCCTTGAAACTTGACCAAACAAAGGAGTTCTCAGTTTTGTCTCTATGGTTTGTTTCCTCTTCACGTAGCCCAAGGCACAGACTGTGGAAAAGCACTTTCATTGAGAGGGGTTGCCAAGGTTCTAAGAAATAACGAGTTTCCGAAATACCAGCAAATATTTTTTCACCCAATCTTGATGATACTTGTTGCTAATGATCAGTACACAAATCCCACTTGGCTCACCAAATTTTGTTCTTCTAGGTTGAAGCGTTCGTGTACAGTAGCAGTTTTTATATTTAGGTCTCCCTCTGTTCTCTCCTATACAGATAGATGAATTTGGAACTCTAAATCCAACATGGTTGTAGTAGCTCTTTGAAACTTGACAAAATAAAGGAGTTCTCAGTTTTTTCGCTATGGTTTGTTTCCTCTTCAAGTAGCACTAGGCACAGACTGTGGAAAAGCACTTTCATTGAGAGGGGTTGCCAAGCTTCTAAGAAATCACGAGTTTCCGAAATACCAGCAAATATTTTTTCACCCAATCTTGATGATACTTGGTGGTAATGATCAGTACACAAATCCCAGTAGGCTCACCAAATTTTGTTCTTCTAGGTTGAAGCGTTCGTCTACAGTAGCAGTTTTTATATTTAGGTTTCACTCTGTTCTCTCATATATAGATAGATGAATTTGGAACTCTAAATCCAACATGGTTTGTAGTAGCTCTTTGAAACTTGACAAAATAAAGGAGTTCTCCAGTTTTGTCTCTATGGTTTGTTTCCTCTTCAAGTAGCCCTAGGCACAGACTGTGGAAAGCACTTTCATTGAGATGGGTTGCCAAGCTTCTAAGAAATAACGGAGTTTCCGAAATACCAGCAAATATTTTTTCACACAATCTTGTTGATACTTGGTGGTAATGATCAGTACACAAATCCCACTTGGCTGACCAAATTTTGTTCTTCTAGGTTGAAGCGTTCGTGTACAGTAGCAGTTTTTATATTAAGGTTTCCCTCTGTTCTCTCCTATACAGATAGATGAATTTGGAACTCTAAATCCAACATGGTTTGTAGTAGCTCTTTGAAACTTGAGAAAATAAATGAGTTCTCAGTTTTGTCTCTATGGTTTGTTTCCTGTTCAAGTAGCCCTAGGCACAGACTCTGGAAAAGCACTTTCATTGAGAGGGGTTGCCAAGCTTCTAAGAAATTACGAGTTTCCCAAATACCAGCAGATATTTTTTCACAAAATCTTGATGATACTTGGTGCTAATGATCAGTACACAAATCCCAATT
>NW_027511880.1:0-20154 GCF_048772815.1 Callospermophilus lateralis
AAAAGCACTTTCCTTGAGAGGGGTTGCCAAGGTTCCAACAAATTACGAGTTTCCGAAATACGAGCAAATATTTTTTCACCCAATCTTGATGATACTTGGTGGTAATGATCAGTTCACAAATCCCACTTGGATCACCAAATTTTGTTCTTCTAGGTTGAAGCGTTCGTCTACAGTAGCAGTTTTTATGTTTAGGATTCACTCTGTTCTCTGCTATATAGATAGATGAATTTGGAACACTAAATACAACATGGTGTGTAGTGGCTCTTTGAAAATTCAAAAAATAAAGGAGTTCTCAGTTTTGTCTCTATGGTTTGTTTCCTCTTCAAGTAGCCGTAGGCACAGACGGTGGATACGCAGTTTCATTGACAGGGGTTGCCAAGCTTCCAAGAAATTACGAGTTTCCGAAATACCAGCAAATATTTTTTCACCCAATCTTGATGATTCTTGTTGGTGATGATCAGTACACAAATCCCACTTGGCTCACCAAATTTTGTTCTTCTAGGTTGAAGCATTCGTCTACAGTAGCAGTTTTCAATTTTAGGTTTTACTCTGTTCTCTCCTATATAGATAGATGAATTTGGAACTCTAAATCCAACATGGTTTGTAGTAGCTCTTTGAAACTTGACAAAGTAAAGGAGTTCTCAGTTTTGTCTCTATGGTTTGTTTCCTCTTCAAATAGCCCTGGCACAGACTGTGGAAAAGCACTTTTATTGAGAGGGGTTGCCAAGCTTCTAAGAAATTACGAGTTTCTGAAATACCAGCAAACATTTTTTCACGCAATCTTGATGACACTTGGTGGTAAGGACAAGTACACAAATCCCACTTGTCTCACCAAATTTTGTTCTTCTAGGTTGAAGCATTCGTCTACAGTAGCAGTTTTTATTTTTAGGTTTCACTCTGTTCTCTCCTATATAGGTAGATGAATTTGGAACTCTAAATCTAACATGGTTTGTAGTAGCTCTTTGAAACTTGACAAAATAAAGGAGTTCTCAGTTTTGTCTCTTTTATTTGTTTCCGCTTCAAGTAGCCGTAAGCAGTGACTGTGGAAAAGCACTTTTCTTGAGAGGGGTTGCCAAGGATCCAACAAATTACGAGTTTCCGAAATATGAGCAAATATTTTTTCACCCAATCTTGATGATACATGGTGTTTACGATCAGTACACAAATCCCACTTGACTCACGAAATTTTGTTCTTCTAGGTTGAAGCGTTCGATTTCAGTAGCAGTTTTTTTTTTTTAGGTTTCACTCTCTTCTCTTCAATATAGATAGATGAATTTGGAACTCTAAATCCAACATGGTTTGTAGTAGCTTTTTGAAACTTGAAAAAATAAAGGAGTTCTCAGTTTTGTCTTTATGGTTTGTTTCCTTTTCAAGTAGCCGTGGCATAGACTGTGGAAAATCACTTTCATTGAGAGGGGTTGTCAAGCTTCTAAGAAATAACGAGTTTCCGAAATACGAGCAAATATTTTTTCACCCAATCTTGATGATACTTGGTGGTAAGGACAAGTACACAAATCCCCCTTGGCTCACCAAATTTTGTTCTTCTAGGTTGAAGCATTCGTCTACAGTAGCAGTTTTTAATTTTAGGTTTTACTCTGTTCTCTCCTATATAGATAGATGAATTTGGAACTCTAAATCCAACATGGTTTGTAGTAGCTATTTGAAACTTGACAAAATAAAGGAGCTCTCAGTTTTGTCTCTATGATTTGTTTCCGCTTCAAGTAGCCTAAGCAGAGACTGTGGAAAAGCACTTTCCTTGAGAGGGGTTGCCAAGGTTCCAAGAAATTACGAGTTTCTGAAATACCAGCAAACAGATTTTCAACAAACTTGATGATACTTGGTGTTGAAGATCCGTACACAAATCCCACTTGGCTCATCAAATTTTGTTCTTCTTGGTTGAAGCGTTCGTCTACAATAGCAGTTTTTATATTTAGGTTTCACTCTCTTCTCTCCTATATAGATAGATGAATTTGGAACTCTAAATCCAATATGGTTTGTAGTAGCTATTTGAAATTTGACAAAATAAAGGAGCTCTCAGTTTTGTCTCTATGATTTGTTTCCGCTTCAAGTAGCCCTAAGCAGAGACTGTGGAAAAGCACTTTCATTGAGAGAGGTTGCCAAGCTTCCAAGAAATAACGAGTTTCCGAAATACCAGAAAATATTTTTTCACGCAATCTTGATGACACTTGGTGGTAATGATCACTAAACAAATCCCACTTGGCTCACCAAATTTTGTTCTTCTAGATTGAAGCGTTCGTCTACAGTAGCAGTTTTCATATTTAGGTTTCACTTTGTTCTCTCCTATATAGATAGATGAATTTGGACTCTAAATCCAATATGGTTTGTAGTAGCTCTTTGAAACTTAACAAAGTAAAGGAGTTCTCAGATTTGTCTCTATGATTTGTTTCCGCTTCATGTAGCCCTAAGCAGAGACTGTGGACAAGCACTTTCATTGAAAGGGGTTGCCAAGCTTCCAAAAAATTAAGAGTTTCCGAAATACTAGCAAATATTTTGTCACCCAATGTTGATGATACATGGTGATAATGATCAGTACACAAGTCCCACTTGGCTCACCAAATTTTGTTCTTCTAGTTTGAAGCGTTCGTCAACAGTAGCAGTTTTTATTATTAGGTTTCACTCTGTTCTCTCCTATATAGATAGATGAATTTGGAAATCTAAATCCAACATGGTTTGTAGTAGCTCTTTGAAACTTGACAAAAAAAAGGAGTTCTCAGTTTTGTCTCTTTGATTTGTTTCCGCTTCAAGTAGCCCTAAGCAGTGACTGTGGAAAAGCACTTTCCTTGAGAGCGGTTGCCAAGGTTCCAACAAATTACGAGTTTCCGAAATACGAGCAAATATTTTTTCACCCAATCTTGATGATACTTGGTGGTAATGATCAGTTCACAAATCCCACTTGGATAACCAAATTTTGTTCTTCTAGGTTGAAGCTTTCGTCTACAGTAGCAGTTTTTATGTTTAGGTTTCACTCTGTTCTCTGCTATATAGATAGATGAATTTGGAAGTCTAAATCCAACATGGTGTGTAGTGGCTCTTTGAAAATTCACAAAATAAAGGAGTTCTCAGTTTTGTCTCTATGGTTTGTTTCCTCTTCAAGTAGCCGTAGGCACAGACGGTGGATACGCACTTTCATTGACAGGGGTTGCGAAGCTTCCAAGAAATTACGAGTTTCCGAAATACCAGCAAATATTTTTTCACCCAATCTTGATGATACCTGTTGGTGATGATCAGTACACAAATCCCACTTGGCTCACCAAATTTTGTTCTTCTAGGTTGACGCATTCGTCTACAGTAGCAGTTTTCAATTTTAGGTTTTACTCTGTTCTCTCCTATATAGATAGATGAATTTGGAACTCTAAATCCAACATGGTTTGTAGTAGCTCTTTGAAACTTGACAAAGTAAAGGAGTTCTCAGTTTTGTCTCTATGGTTTGTTTCATCTTCAAATAGCCCTCGCACAGACTGTGGAAAAGCACTTTTCTTGAGAGGGGTTGCCAAGGATCCAACAAATTACGAGTTTCCGAAATATGAGCAAATATTTTTTCACCCAATCTTGATGATATTTGGTGGTAATGATCAGTTCACAAATCCCACTTGGATCACCACTTTTTGTTCTTCTAGGTTGAAGCGTTTGTCTACAGTAGCAGTTTTTATATTTAGGTTTCACTCTGTTCTCTGCTATATAGATAGATGAATTTGGAACTCTAAATACAACATGGTTTGTAGTGGCTCTTTGAAAATTGACAAAACAAAGGAGTTCTCTGTTTTGTCTCTATGGTTTGTTTCCTCTTCAAGCAGCCGTAGGCACAGACGGTGGATACGCACTTTCATTGAGAGGGGTTGCCAAGCTTCCAAGAAATTACGAGTTTCCGAAATACCAGCAAATATTTTTTCACCCAATCTTGATGATACTTGCTGTTTACGATCGATACACAAATCCCACTTGACTCACCAAATTTTGTTCTTCTATGTTGAAGTGTTGTTTTCAGAAGCAGTTTTTATTTTTAGGTTTCACTCTCTTCACTCCTATATAGATAGATGAATTTGGAACTCTAAATCCAACATGGTTTGTAGTAGCTCTTTGAAACTAGACAAAATACAGGATTTCTCAGTTTTGTCTCTATTGTTTGTTTCCTCTTCAAGTAACCCTGGCATAGACTGTGGAATAGCACTTTCATTGAGAGGGGTTGCCATGCTTCTAAGAAATAACGAGTTTCCGAAATACCAGCAAATATTTTTTCACCCAATCGTGATGATACTTGGTGGTAAGGACAAGTACACAAATCCGACTTGGCTCACTAAATTTTGTTCTTCTAGGTTGAAGCATTCGTCTACAGTAGCAGTTTTTACTTTTAGGTTTTACTCTGTTCTCTCCTATATAGATAGATGAATTTGGAACTCTAAATCCAACATGGTTTGTAGTAGCTCTTTGAAACTTGACAAAATCAAGGAGTTCTCAGTTTTATCTCTATGGTTTGTTTCCTCTTCAAGTAGCCACAGGCACAGACTGTGAAAAAGCACTTTCATTGAGAGGGGTTGCCAAGCTTCTAAGAAATAACGAGTTTCCGAAATACCAGCAAATATTTTTTCACCCAATCTTGATGATACTTGTTGTTTATGATCGATACACAAATCCCACTTGACTTACCAAATTTTGTTCTTCTATGTTGAAGCGTTCGTTTTCAGTAGCAGTTTTTATTTTTAGGTTTCACTCTCTTCTCTTTTATATAGATAGATGAATTTGGAAATCTAAATCCAATATGGTTTGTAGTAGCTCTTTGAAACTTGACAAAATAAAAGAGTTCTCAGTATTTTCTCTATGGTTTATTTCCTCTTCAAGTAGCCCCAGGCACAAACGGAGGAAAAGCACATTCATTGAGAGGGGTTGCCAAACTTCTAAGAATTAACGAGTTTCTGAATTACCGGCAAATATTTTTTCACCCAATCTTGATGATGCTTGGTGGGGAAGATCGGTACACAAATCTCACTTGGCTCACCAAATTTTGTTCTTCTAGGTTGAAGCATTCGTCTACAGTAGCAGTTTTTATATTTAGGTTTCACTCTGTTCTCTCCTATATAGATAGATGAATTTGGAACTCTAAATCCAATATGGTTTGTAGTAGCTCTTTGAAACTTGACAAAGTAAAGGAGTTCTCAGTTTTGTCTCTATGATTTGTTTCCGCTTCATGTAGCCCTAAGCAGAGACTGTGGAAAAGCACTTTCATTGAAAGGGGTTGCCAAGCTTCCAAGAAATTACGAGTTTCTGAAATACCAGCAAATATTTTGTCACCCAATGTTGATGATACGGGGTGCTAATGATTGGTATCCAAATCCCACTTGGCTCACCAAATTTTGTCCTTCTTTGTTGAAGCATTCCTCAACAGTAGCAGTTTTTATATTTAGGTTTCACTCTGTTCTCTGCTATATAGATAGATGAATTTGGAACTCTAAATCCAACATGGTTTGTAGTAGCTCTTTGAAACTTGACAAAATAAAGGAGTTCTCAGTTTTTTCTCTATGGTTTGTTTCCTCTTCATGTAACCCTAGGCACAGACTGTGGAAAAGCACTTTCATTGAGATGGGTTGCCAAGCTTCTAAGAAATAACGAGTTTCCGATATACCAGCAAATATTTTTTCACCCAATCTTGATGATACTTGTTGGTGATGATCAGTACACAAATCCCACTTGGCTCACCAAATTTTGTTCTTCTAGGTTGAATCGTTCGTCTACAGGAGCAATTTTTATATTTAGGTTTCACTCTGTTCTCTCCTATATAGATAGATGAATTTGGAACTCTAAATCCAACATTGTTTGTAGTGGCTCTTTGAAACTTGACAAAATAATGGAGTTCTCAGTTTTTTCTCTATGGTTTGATTACTCTTCAAGTAGCCCCAGGCACAAACGTTGGAAAAGCTCTTTCATTGAGAGGGGTTGCCAGCTTCCAAGAAATTACGAGTTTCCCAAATACCAGCAAATATTTTTTCACTCAATCTTGATGATACTTGGTGGTGAAGATCGGTACACAAATCCCACTTGGCTCACCAAATTTTGTTCTTCTAGGTTGAAGCGTTCGTCTACAGTAGCAGTTTTTATATTTAGGTTTCACTCTGTTCTCTCCTATATAGATAGATGCATTTGGAACTCTAAATCCAATATGGTTTGTAGTAGTTCTTTGAAACTTGACAAAGTGAAGGAGTTCTCAGTTTTGTCTCTATGATTTGTTTCCGATTCATGTAGCCCTAAGCAGAGACTGTGGGAAAGCACTTTCATTGAAAGGGTTTGCCAAGCTTGCAAGAAATTATGATTTCCCGAAATATCAGCAAATATTTTTTCACCAAATGTTGATGATACGTGTGGGTAATGACAAGTACACAAATCCCATTTGGCTGCCCAAATTTGGTTCTTCTAGGTTGAAGCGTTCGTTTACAGTAGCAGTTTTCATTTTTAGGTTTCACTCTGTTCTCTCCTATATAGATAGATGAATTTGGAACACTAAATCCAACATGGTTTGTAGTAGCTCTTTGAAACTTGACAAAATAAAGGAGTTCTCAGTTTTGTCTCTATGGTTTGTTTCTCCTAAAGTAGCCCTAGGCACAGACTGTGGAAAAGCACTTTCATTGAGAGGGGTTGCCAAGCTTCTAAGAAATAACGAGTTTCCGAAATACCAGCAAATATTTTTTCACCCACTCTTGATGATACTAGGTGGTAATGATCAGTACACAAATCCTACTTGGCTCCCCAAATTTTGTTCTTTTAGGTTGAAGCGTTCGTCTACAGTAGCAGTTTTTATATTTCGGTTTCACTCTGTTCTCTCCTATATAGATAGATGAATTTGGAACTCTAAATCCAACATGGTTTGTAGTAGCTCTTTGAAACTTGACAAAATAATGGAGTTCCCAGTTTTTCTCTATGGTTTGTTTCCTCTTCAAGTAGCCCTAGGCGCAGATTGTGTAAAAGCACTTTCATTGAGAGGGGTTGCCAAGCTTCTAAGAAATTACGAGATTCCGAAATACTAGCAAATATTTTTTCACCCAATCTTGATGATATTTGGTGATGATGATCAGTACACAAGTCCCACTTGGCTCACCAAATTTTGTTCTTCTAGTTTGAAGCGTTCGTCTACAGTAGCAGTTTTTATTATTAGGTTTCACTCTGTTCTCTCCTATATAGATAGATGAATTCGGAACTCTAAATCCAACATGGTTTGTAGTAGCTCTTTGAAACTTGACAAAATAAAGGAGTTCTCATTTTTGTCTCTTTGATTTGTTTCTGCTTCAAGTAGAACTAAGCAGTGACTGTGGAAAAGCACTTTTCTTGAGAGGGGTTGCCAAGGATTCAACAAATTACGAGTTTCCGAAATATGAGCAAATATTTTTTCACCCAATCTTGATGATACTTGGTGGTAATGATCAGTTCACAAATCCCAGTTGGATCACCAAATTTTGTTCTTCTAGGTTGAAGCGTTTGTCTACAGTAGCAGTTTTTATGTTTTGGTTTCACTCTGTTCTCTGCTATATAGATAGATGAATTTGGAACTCTAAATCCAACATGGTTTGTAGTAGCTCTTTGAAACTTGACAAAATACAGGAGTTCTCAGTTTTGTCTCTATTGTTTGTTTCCTCTTCAAGTAACCCTGGCGTAGACTGTGGAAAAGCACTTTCATTGAGAGGGGTTGCCAAGCTTCTAAGAAATAATGAGTTTCCGAAATACCAGCAAATATTTTTTCACCCAATCGTGATGATAATTGGTGGTAAGGACAAGTACATAAATCCGACTTGGCTCACTAAATTTTGTTCTTCTAGGTTGAAGCATTCGTCTACAGTAGCAGTTTTTACTTTTAGGTTTTACTCTGTTCTCTCCTATATAGATAGATGAATTTGGAACTCTAAATCCAACATGGTTTGTAGTAGCTCTTTGAAACTTGATAAAATCAAGGAGTTCTCAGTTTTATCTCTATGTTTTGTTTCCTCTTCAAGTAGCCAAAGGCACAGACTGTGGAAAAGCACTTTCATTGAGAGGGGTTGCCAAGCTTCTAAGAAATAACGAGTTTCCGAAATACCAGCAAATATTTTTTCACCCAAACTTGATGATACTTGTTGTTTACGATTGATACACAAATCCCACTTGACTCACCAAATTTTGTTCTTCTATGTTGAAGCGTTCGTTTTCAGTAGCAATTTTTATTTTTAGGTTTCACTCTCTTCTCTCCTATATAGATAGATGAATTTGGAACTCTAAATCCAATATGGTTTGTAGTAGCTCTTTGAAACTTGACTGTGTAAGGGAGTTTTCAGTTTTATCTCTATGATTTGTTTCCGCTTCATGTAGCCCTAAGCAGAGACTGTGGAAAAGCACTTTCATTGAGAGGGGTTGCCAAGCTTCTAAGAAATAACGAGTTTCCGAATTACCAGCAAATGTTTTTTCACCCAATCTTGATGATACTTGGTTTTGAAGATCGGTACACAATCCCACATGGCTCACCAAATTTTGTTCTTCTAGGTTGAAGCATTTGTCTACAGTAGCAGTTTTTATATTTAGGTTTCACTCTGTTCTCTCCTATATAGATAGATGAATTTGGAACTCTAAATCCAATATGGTTTGTAGTAGCTCTTTGAAAATTGACAGTGTAAAGGAGTTTTCAGTTTTGTCACCATGATTTGTTTCCCCTTCATGTAGCCCTAAGCAGAGACTGTGGAAAAGCAATTTCATTGAGAGGGGTTGCCAAACTTCTAAGAAATAACGAGTTTCCGAATTACCAGCAAATATTTTTTCAACCAATCTTGATGATACTTGGTAGTGAAGATCGGTACACAAATCCTACTTGGCTCACCAAATTTTGTTCTTCTAGGTGGAAGCGTTCGTCTACAGTAGCAGTTTTTATATTTAGGTTTCACTCTGTTCTCTCCTATATAGATAGATGAATTTGGAACTCTAAATCCAATATGGTTGTAGTAGCTCTTTGGAACTTGACAAAGTAAAGGAGTTTTCAGTTTTGTCTCTATGATTTGTTTCCCCTTCATGTAGCCCCAAGCAGAGACTGTGGAAAAGCACTTTCATTGAAAGGGGTTGCCAAGCTTTCAAGAAATTACGAGTTTCTGAAAGACCAGCCAATATTTCGTCACCCAATGTTGATGATACGTGGTGCTAATGATCGGTATCTAAATCCCACTTGACTCACCAAATTTTGTTCTTCTATGTTGAAGCGTTCGTTTTCAGTAGCAGTTTTTATTTTTAGGTTTCACTCTCTTCTCTCCTATATAGATAGATGAATTTGGAACACTAAATCCAACATGGTTTGTAGTAGCTATTTGAAACTTGACAAAATAAAACAGTTCTCAGTTTTGTCTCTATGGTTTGTTTTCTCCTCAAGTAGCCCTAGGCACAGACTGTGGAAAAGCACTTTCATTGAGAGGGGTTGCCAAGCTTCTAAGAAATAACGAGTTTCCGAAATACCAGCAAATATTTTTTCACCCTATCTTGATGATACTTGTTGTTTACGATCGATACACAAATCCCACTTGACTCACCAAATTTTGTTCTTCTAGGTTGAAGCGTTCGTTTTCAGTAGCAGTTTTTATTTTTAGGTTTCACTCTCTTCTCTCCTATATAGATAGATGAATTTGGAACTCTAAATCCAATATGGTTTGTAGTAGCTCTTTGAAACTTGACAAAGTAAAGGAGTTGTCAGAGTTGTCTCTATGATTTGTTTCCGCTTCATGTAGCCCTAAGAAGAGACTGTGGACAAGCACTTTCATTGAAAGGGGTTGCCAAGCTTCCAAGAAATTAAGAGTTTCCGAAATACCAGCAAATATTTTGTCACCCAATGTTGATGATACATGGTGATAATGATCAGTACACAAGTCCCACTTGGCTCACCAAATTTTGTTCTTCTAGGTTGAAGAGTTCGTCTACAGGAGCAATTTATATATATTTAGGTTTCACTCTGTTCTCTCCTATATAGAGTGATGAATTTGGAACTCTAAATCCAACATGGTTTGTAGTGGCTCTTTGAAACTTGACAAAATAAAGGAGTTCTCAGTTTTTTCTCTATGGTTTGATTACTCTTCAAGTAGCCTCAGGCACAAACGTTGGAGAAGCTCTTTCATTGAGAGGGGTTGCCAAGCTTCCAAGAAATTACGAGTTTCCCAAATACCAGCAAATATTTTTTCACTCAATCTTGATGATACTTGGTGGTGAAGATCGGTACACAAGTCCCACTTGGCTCACCAAATTTTGTTCTTCTAGGTTGAAGCGTTCGTCTACAGTACCAGTTTTTATATTTAGGTTTCACTCTGTTCTCTCCTATATAGATAGATGAATTTGGAACTCTAAATCCAATATGGTTTGTAGTAGCTCTTTGAAACTTGACAAAGTAAAGGAGTTCTCAGTTTTGTCTCTAAGATTTGTTTCCGCTTCATGTAGCCCTAAGCAAAGACTGTGGGAAAGCACTTTCATTGAGAGGGGTTGCCAAGCTTCTATGAAATAACGAGTTTCCGAAATACCAGCAAATATTTTTTCACCCACTCTTGATGATACTAGGTGGTAATGATCAGTTCACAAATCCCAGTTGGATCACCAAATTTTGTTCTTCTAGGTTGAAGCGTTTGTCTACAGTAGCAGTTTTTATGTTTTGGTTTCACTCTGTTCTCTGCTATATAGATAGATGAATTTGGCACTCTAAATCCAACATGGTTTGTAGTTGCTCTTTGAAACTTGACAAAATACAGGAGTTCTCAGTTTTGTCTATATTGTTTGTTTCCTCTTCAAGTAACCCTGGCATAGACTGTGGAAAAGCACTTTCATTGAGAGGGGTTGCCAAGCTTCTAAGAAATAACGAGTTTCCGAAATACCAGCAAATACTTTTTCACCCAATCGTGATGATACTTGGTGGTAAGGACAAGTACATAAATCCGACATGGCTCACTAAATTTTGTTCTTCTAGGTTGAAGCATTCGTCTACAGTAGCAGTTTTTAATTTTAGGTTTTACTCTGTTCTCTCCTATATAGATAGATGAATTTGGAACTCTAAATCCAACATGGTTTGTAGTAGCTCTTTGAAACTTGATAAAGTCAAGGAGTTCTCAGTTTTATCTCTATGGTTTGTTTCCTCTTCAAGTAGCCCCAGGCACAGACTGTGGAAAAGCGCTTTCATTGAGAGGGGTTGCCAAGCTCCTAAGAAACAACGAGTTTCTGAAATACCAGCAAATATTTTTTCACCCAATCTTGATGATACTTGTTGTTTACGATCGATACACAAATCCCACTTGACTCACCCAATTTTGTTCTTCTATGTTGAAGTGTTCGTTTTCAGTAGCAGTTTTTATTTTTAGGTTTCACTCTCTTCTCTCCTACATAGATAGATGAATTTGGAACTCTAAATCCAACATGGTTTTTAGTAGCTCTTTGAAACTTGACAAAATAAAGGAGTTCTCAGTTTTGTCTCTATGGTTTGTTTCCTCTTCAAGTAGCCCTATTCACAGACTGTGGAATAGCACTTTCATTGAGAGGGGTTGCCAAGCTTCTAAGAAATAACGAGTTTTCGAAATACCAGCAAATATTTTGTCACCCAATCCTGATGATACTTGGTGGTGATGATCAGTACACAAATCCCACTTGGCTCACCAAATTTTGTTCTTCTAGGTTGAAGCGTTCGTCTACAGTAGCAATTTATATATTTAGGTTTCACTCTGTTCTCTCCTACATAGATAGATGAATTTGGAACTCTAAATCCAACATGGTTTGTAGTAGCTCTTTGAAACTTGACAAAATAAAGGAGTTCTCAGTTTTGTCTCTATGATTTGTTTCCTCTTCAAGTAGCCCTAAGCAGTGACTGTTGAAAAGCACTTTCCTTGAGAAGGGTTGCCAAGGTTCCAACAAATTACGAGTTTCCGAAATACCAGCAAATATATTTTCACCAAACTTGATGATATTGGTGGTGAAGATCGGTACACAAATCCCACTTGGCTCACCAAATTTTGTTCTTCTTTGTTGAAGCGTTCTTCTACAGTAGCAGTTTTTATATTTAGGTTTCACTCTGTTCTCTCCTATATAGATAGATGAATTTGGAACTCTAAATCCAATATGGTTTGTAGTAGCTATTTGAAACTTGACAAAATAAAGGAGCTCTCAGTTTTGTCTCTATGATTTATTCCGCTTCAAGTAGCCCTAAGGAGAGACTGTGGAAAAGCACTTTCATTGAGAGAGGTTGAAAAGCTTCCAAGAAATAACGAGTTTCCAAAATACCAGCAAATATTTTTCCCCGCAAATTTGATGACAGTTGGTGGTAATGATCACTACACAAATCCCACTTGGCTCACCAAATTTTGTTCTTCTAGATTGAAGCGTTTGTCTACAGTAGCAGTTTTCATATTTAGGTTTCACTCTGTTCTCTCCTATATAGATAGATGAATTTGGACTCTAAATCCAATATGGTTTGTAGTAGCTCTTTGAAAATTGACAAAGTGAAGGAGTTCTCAGAGTTGTCTCTATGATTTGTTTCCGCTTCATGGAGCCCTAAGCAGAGACTGTGGACAAGCACTTTCATTGAAAGGGGTTGCCAAGCTTCCAAGAAATTAAGAGTTTCCGAAATACCAGCAAATATTTTGTCACCCAATGTTGATGATACATGGTGATAATGATCAGTACACAAGTCCCACTTGGCTCACCAAATTTTGTTCTTCTAGTTTGAAGCGTTCGTGTACAGTAGCAGTTTTTATTATTAGGTTTCACTCTGTTCTCCCCTATATAGATAGATGAATTTTAACTCAAAATCCAACATGGTTTGTAGTAGCTCTTTGAAACTTGACAAAAAAAAGGAGTTCTCAGTTTTGTCTCTGATTTGTTTCCGCTTCAAGTAGCCCTAAGCAGTGACTGTGGAAAAGCACTTTCCTTAAGAGGGGTGGCCAAGGTTACAACAAATTACGAGTTTCCTAAATACGAGCAAATATTTTTTCACCCAATCTTGAAGATACTTGGTGGTAATGATTAGTTCACAAATCCCACTTGGATCACCAAATTTTGTTCTTCTAGGTTGAAGCGTTCGTCTACAGTAGCAGTTTTTATGTTTAGGTTTCACTCTGTTCTCTGCTACATAGATAGATGAATTTGGAACTCTAAATCCAACATGGTTTGTAGTGGCTCTTTGAAAATTCACAAAATAAAGGAGTTCTCTGTTTTGTCTCTATGGTTTGTTTCCTCTTCAAGTAGCCGTAGGCACAGACGGTGGATACGCACTTTCATTGAGAGGGGTTGCCAAGCTTCCAAGAAATAACGAGTTTCCGAAATACCAGCAAATATTTTTTCACCCAATCTTGGTGATACTTGGTGGTAAGGACAAGTACACAAATCCCACTTGGCTCACCAAATTTTGTTCTTCTAGGTTGAAGCGTTCATTTTCAGTAGCAGTTTTTTTTTTTTTTTAGGTTTCACTCTCTTCTCTCCAATATAAATAGATGAATTTGGAACTCTAAACCCAACATGGTTTGTAGTAGCTCTTTGAAACTTGAAAAAATAAAGGAGTTCTCAGTTTTGTCTCTATGGTTTGTTTCCTCTTCAAGTAGCCGTGGCATAGACTGTGGAAAAGCACTTTCATTGAGAGGGGTTGCCAAGCTTCTAAGAAATTACGAGTTTCCGAAATAGCAGCAAATATTTTTTCACCCAATCTTGATGATACTTGGTGGTAATGACAAGTACACAAATCCCACTTGGCTCACCAAATTTTGTTCTTCTAGGTTGAAGCATTCGTCTACAGTAGCAGATATAATTTTAGGTTTTACTCTGTTCTCTCCTATATAGATAGATGAATTTGGAACTCTAAATCCAACATGGTTTGTAGTAGCTCTTTGAAACTTGACAGTGTAAAGGAGTTTTCAGTTTGTCTCTATGATTTGTTTCCGCTTCATGTAGCCCTAAGCAGAGACTGTGGAATAGCCGTTTCATTGAGAGGGGTTGCCAAGCTTCTAAGAAATAACGAGTTTCCGAATTACCAGCAAATATTTTTTCACCCAATCTTGATGATACTTGGTGGTGAAGAATGGAACACAAATCCCACTTGGCTCACCATATTTTGTTCTTCTAGGTTGAAGCGTTCGTCTACAGTAGCAGTTTTTATATTTAGGTTTCACTCTGTTCTCTCCCATATAGATAGATGAATTTGGAACTCTAAATCCAATATGGTTTGTAGTTGCTCTTTGAAACTTGACAAATAAGGAGTTCTCAGAGTTGTCTCTATGATTTGTTTCCGCTTCATATAGCCCTAAGCAGAGACTGTGGACAAGCACTTTCATTGAAAGGGGTTGCCAAGCTTCCAAGAAATTAAGAGTTCCCGAAATACCAGCAAATATTTTGTCACCCAATGTTGAAGATACGTGGTGCTAATGATCGGTATCTAAATCCCACTTGACTCACCAAATTTTGTTCTACTATGTTGAAGCGTTCGTTTTCAGTAGCAGTTTTTATTTTTAGGTTTCACTCTCTTCTCTCCTATATAGATAGATGAATTTGGAACTCTAAATCCAACATGGTTTGTAGTAGCTCTTTGAAACTTGACAAAATCAAGGAGTTCTCAGTTTTGTCTCTATGGTTTGTTTCCTCTTCAAGTGGCCCTAGGCACAGACTGTGGAAAAGCACTTTCATTGAGAGGGGTTGCCAAGCTTCTAAGAAATAACGAGGTTCCGAAATACCAGCAAATATTTTTTCACCCAATCTTCATGATACTTGTTGGTGATGATCAGTACACAAATCCCACTTGGCTCACCAAATTTTGTTCTTCTAGGTTGAAGCGTTCGTCTACAGTAGCAATTTTTATATTTAGGTTTCACTCTGCTCACTTCTATATAGATAGATGAATTTGGAACCCTAAATCCAACATGGTTTGTAGTGGCTCTTTGAAACTTGACAAAATAAAGGAGTTCTCAGTATTTTCTCTATGGTTTGTTTCCTCTTCAATTGCCCCAGGCACAAACGGAGGAAAAGCAAATTCATTGAGAGGGGTTGCCAAGCTTCTAAGAAATAACGAGTTTCCGAATTACCAGCAAATATTTTTTCACCCAATCTTGATGATACTTCATGGTAGGACAAGTACACAAATCCCACTTGGCTCACTAAAGTTTGTTATTCTAGGTTGAAGCATTCGTCTACAGTAGCAGTTTTTAATTTTAGGTTTTACTCTGTTCTCTCCTATATAGATAGATGAATTTGGAACTCTAAATCCAACATGGTTTGTAGTAGCTCTTTGAAACTTGACAAAAAAAAGGAGTTCTCAATTTTGTCTCTATGGTTTGTTTCCTTTTCAAGTAGCCCTGGCACAGACTGTGGAAAAGCACTTTCATTGAGAGGGGTTGCCAATCTTCCAAAAAATAACGAGTTTCCGAAATACCAGCAAATATTTTTTCACCCAATCTTGATGATACTTGGTGGTAAGGACAAGTACACAAATCCCACTTGGCTCACCAAATTTTGTTCTTCTAGGTTGAAGCATTCGTCTACAGTAGCAGTTTTTATTTTTAGGTTTCACTCTGTTCTCTCCTATATAGATAGATGAATTTGGAACTCTAAATCCAATATGGTTTGTAGTAGCTCTTTGAAACGTGACAAAGTAAAGGAATTCTCAGTTTTGTCTCTATGATTTGTTTCCGCTTCATGTAGCCCTAAGCAGAGACTGTGGAAAAGCACTTTCATTGAGAGGGGTTGCCAAGCTTCTAAGAAATAACGAGGTTTCCGAATTACCAGCAAATATTTTTTCACCCAATGTTGATGATACGTGGTGGTGAAGATCGGTACACAAATCCCATTGACTCACCAAATTTTGTTCTTCTAGGTTGAAGCGTTCGTTTACAGTAGCAGTTTTTATTTTTAGGTTTCACTCTGTTCTCTACTATATAAATAGATGAATTTGGAACTCTAAATCCAACATGGTTTGTAGTAGCTTTTGAAACTTGACAAAAAAAAGGAGTTCTCAGTTTTGTCTCTATGGTTTGTTTCCTTTTCAAGTAGCCCGGGCACAGACTGTGGAAAAGCACTTTCATTGAGAGGGGTTGCCAATCTTCCAAAAAATAACGAGTTTCCAAAATACCAGCAAATATTTTTTCACCCAATCTTGATGATACTTGGTGGTAAGGACAAGTACACAAATCCCACTTGGCTCACCAAATTTTATCTTCTAGGTTGAAGCATTCGTCTACAGTAGCAGTTTTTATTTTTAGGTTTCACTCTGTTCTCTCCTATATAGATAGATGAATTTGGAACACTAAATCCAACATGGTTTGTAGTAGCTCTTTGAAACTTGGCAAAATAAAGGAGTTCTCAGTTTTGTCTCTATGGTTTGATTCCTCTTCAACTAGCCCTAGGCACTGACTGTGGAAAAGCACTTTCATTGAGAGGGGTTGCCAAACTTCTAAGAAATAAAGAGTTTTCGAAATACCAGCAAATATTTTTTCACCCAATCTTGATGATACTTGGTGGTGAAGATCGGTACACAAATCCCACTTGGCTCACCAAATTTTGTTCTTCTAGGTTGAAGCGTTCGTCTACAGTAGCAGTTTTTATATTTAGGTTTCACTCTGTTCTCTCCTTTATAGATAGATGAATTTGGAACTCTAAATCCAATATGGTTTGTAGTAGCTATTTGAAACTTGACAAAATAAAGGAGCTTTCAGTTTTGTCTCTATGATTTGTTTCCGCTTCAAGTAGCCCTAAGCAGAGACTGTGGAAAAGCACTTTCATTGAGAGAGGTTGCCAAGCTTCCAAGAAATAACAAGTTTCCGAAATACCAGCAAATATTTTTTCACGCAATCTTGATGACACTTAGTGGTAATGATCACTACACAAATCCCACTTGGCTCACCAAATTTTGTTCTTCTAGGTTGAAGCATTCGTCTACAGTAGCAGTTTTTAATTTTAGGTTTTACTCTGTTCTCTCCTATATAGATAGATGAATTTGGAACTCTAAATCCAACATGGTTTGTAGTAGCTCTTTGAAACTTGACAAAGTAAAGGAGTTCTCAGTTTTGTCTCTATGGTTTGTTTCCTCTTCAAATAGCCCTGGCACAGACTGTGGAAAAGCACTTTCATTGAGACGGGTTGCCAAGCTTCTAAGAAATTACGAGTTTCCGAAATACCAGCAAACATTTTTTCATGCAATCTTGATGACACTTTGTTGGTAAGGACAAGTACACAAATCCCACTTGGGTCACCAAATTTTGTTCTTCTAGGTTGAAGCATTCGTCTACAGTAGCAGTTTTGTTTTTAGGTTTCACTCTGTTCTCTCCTATATAGATAGATGAATTGGAACTCTAAATCCAACATGGTTTGTAGTAGCTCTTTGAAACTTGAAAAAAATAAAGGAGTTCTCAGTTTGTCTCTATGATTTGTTTCCGCTTCAAGTAGCCCTAAGCAGAGACTGTGGAAAAGTACTTTCATTGAGAGGGGTTGCAAAGCTTCTAAGAAATAACGAGTTTCCGAAATACCAGCAAACATTTTTTCACCCAGTCTTGATGATACTTTTTGGTGATGATCAGTACACAAATCCCACATGGCTCACCAAATTTTGTTCTTCTTGGTTGAAGCGTTCGTCTACAGCAGCAATTTTTATATTTAGGTTGCACTCTGTTCTCTCCTATATAGATAGATGAATTTGGAACTCTACATCCAACATGGTTTGTAGTGGCTCTTTGAAACTTGACAAAATAAAGGAGTTCTCAGGTTTTTCTCTATGGTTTGTTTTCCTCTTCAAGTAGCCCCAGGCACAAACGGTGGAAAAGCACTTTCATTTAGAGGGGGTTGCCAAGCTTGCAAGAAATTACGAGTTTCCGAAATACCAGCAAATATTTTTTCACCCAATCTTGATGATACTTGGTGTTTACGATCGGTACACAAATCCCACTTGACTCACCAAATTTTGTTCTTCTAGGTTGAAGCGTTCGTTTACAGTAGCAGTTTTTATTTTTAGGTTTCACTCTGTTCTCTCCTATATAAATAGTTGAATTTGGAAATCTAAATCCAACCTGGTTTGTCGTAGCTCTTTGAAACTTGACAAAAAAAAGGAGTTCTCAGTTTTGTCTCTATGGTTTGTTTCCTTTTCAAGTAGCCCTGGCACAGACTGTGGAAAAGCACTTTCATTGAGAGGGGTTGCCAATCTTCCAAAAAATAAAGAGGTTCCGAAATACCAGCAAATGTTTTTTTACCCAAACTTGATGATACTTGGTGGTATGGACAAGTACAAAAATCCCACTTGGCTCACCAAATTTTGTTCTTGTAGGTTGAAGCATTCGTCTACAGTAGCAGTTTTTATTTTTAGGTTTCACTCTGTTCTCTCCTATATAGATAGATGAATTTGGAACTCTAAATCCAATATGGTTTGTAGTAGCTCTTTGAAACGTGACAAAGTAAAGGAATTCTCAGTTTTGTCTCTATGATTTGTTTCCGCTTCATGTAGCCCTAAGCAGAGACTGTGGAAAAGCACTTTCATTGAGAGGGGTTGCCAAGCTTCTAAGAAATAACGAGTTTCGAATTACCAGCAAATATTTTTTCACCCAATGTTGATGATACGTGGTGGTGAAGATCGGTACACAAATCCCACTTGACTCACCAAATTTTGTTCTTCTAGGTTGAAGCGTTCGTTTACAGTAGCAGTTTTTATTTTTAGGTTTCACTCTGTTCTCTACTATATAAATAGATGAATTTGGAACTCTAAATCCAACATGGTTTGTAGTAGCTTTTTGAAACTTGACAAAAAAAAGGAGTTCTCAGTTTTGTCTCTATGGTTGTTTCCTTTTCAAGTAGCCCGGGCACAGACTGTGGAAAAGCACTTTCATTGAGAGGGGTTGCCAATCTTCCAAAAAATAACGAGTTTCCAAAATACCAGCAAATATTTTTTCACCCAATCTTGATGATACTTGGTGGTAAGGACAAGTACACAAATCCCACTTGGCTCACCAAATTTTATTCTTCTAGGTTGAAGCATTCGTCTACAGTAGCAGTTTTTATTTTTAGGTTTCACTCTGTTCTCTCCTATATAGATAGATGAATTTGGAACACTAAATCCAACATGGTTTGTAGTAGCTCTTTGAAACTTGGCAAAATAAAGGAGTTCTCAGTTTTGTCTCTATGGTTTGATTCCTCTTCAACTAGCCCTAGGCACTGACTGTGGAAAAGCACTTTCATTGAGAGGGGTTGCCAAGCTTCTAAGAAATAAAGAGTTTTCGAAATACCAGCAAATATTTTTTCACCCAATCTTGATGATACTTGGTGGTGAAGATCGGTACACAAATCCCACTTGGCTCACCAAATTTTGTTCTTCTAGGTTGAAGCGTTCGTCTACAGTAGCAGTTTTTATATTTAGGTTTCACTCTGTTCTCTCCTATATAGATAGATGAATTTGGAACTCTAAATCCAATATGGTTTGTAGTAGCTATTTGAAACTTGACAAAATAAAGAAGCTTTCAGTTTTGTCTCTATGATTTGTTTCCGCTTCAAGTAGCCCTAAGCAGAGACTGTGGAAAAGCACTTTCATTGAGAGAGGTTGCCAAGCTTCCAAGAAATAACAAGTTTCCGAAATACCAGCAAATATTTTTTCACGCAATCTTGATGACACTTAGTGGTAATGATCACTACACAAATCCCACTTGGCTCACCAAATTTTGTTCTTCTAGGTTGAAGCATTTGTCTACAGTAGCAGTTTTTAATTTTAGGTTTTACTCTGTTCTCTCCTATATAGATAGATGAATTTGGAACTCTAAATCCAACATGGTTTGTAGTAGCTCTTTGAAACTTGACAAAGTAAAGGAGTTCTCAGTTTTGTCTCTATGGTTTGTTTCCTCTTCAAATAGCCCTGGCACAGACTGTGGAAAAGCACTTTCATTGAGACGGGTTGCCAAGCTTCTAAGAAATTACGAGTTTCCGAAATACCAGCAAACATTTTTTCACGCAATCTTGATGACACTTTGTTGGTAAGGACAAGTACACAAATCCCACTTGGGTCACCAAATTTTGTTCTTCTAGGTTGAAGCATTCGTCTACAGTAGCAGTTTTTATTTTTAGGTTTCACTCTGTTCTCTCCTATATAGATAGATGAATTGGAACTCTAAATCCAACATGGTTTGTAGTAGCTCTTTGAAACTTGAAAAAATAAAGGAGTAC